>NC_133931.1:41382807-41682807 GCF_031877795.1 Strix aluco
TATATTGGATGTTTGAATGCTTGCTGCCTCTTGTGGTAAGTCTGTTTGAGGTATCTCCTTTGGTTTCCCTCCTCTGATTACTTTTTAAAGTTCTATCAAAATCATTTTGAAATTTAAGTTTTGCTGGCCAATATGCAGGCATCACTGTAGACTACTTAAGCAAAGGGACTTTATTTTTATTTACTTCTTTCTCCTTACTCCCTTTTCCTCAGTTCTTATGCAGAAGGTTGTGCAAGCATTTATCTTATTTTTCTGGTAACAATGAGTATCTGGGTTCCTCAAAAATAAATACTAGATTTTGTGTGTGTGTGTGTGTCTTATTAGCACAGCAGGATACTTAGCCCTAATTTGAGTTATGTGTTGCTAAAGTAAAGAACTGACCTTTGACATGCACCCACCCTCCACCCCCATTTTTTCTCCCTTTCCATAGCTTGTTGCTGGATTTGGCCAGGCTCAGTGGCATAAAAGATAAATTGAAAGGGACCAATGAGGTCATTGTTCAGGAACAAAAGCTTGGACTTGGGTTGGACAGTGAATCAGAGTTAGTGTTTATATCATTTTATACTGGCAAGCTTTTGTCATAAAATTATAGGCTAAGGTGGCATAGATAATGAGGTCTCTTGATCTCAGAATGGGCATCTCAAAGATCATCTGCTTTATTAAGTTTCCATCATTTGAGGCAGCAATGTCACAAATATTTAACCACAAACATAGAATATTGTCCTTTAGATTTGGGAAGACATCTTTGATTCAAAAAGCTTTTTCATAGTTTCGTAAATAGCCCAGATTTAAGGATGCTCAGTCCTGAGGTTCCCACTGTGTAACTCCTGTCTGAAATATACTGAAATCTGTTTATAATAAATACAGGTGTAATGAAAATCCTCTTTACAATAAAGTAAAATTAAAGCCTGTATCTGTTCAGTGCTATACAGTGGGTTTAATGGTGTTACTTTGCAGAGGGCTTTCTCTGTGGAATGTAATAAAGGTCCAGGAAGTTCCCCTGAACTGAAGAGCTGATAAACACCTCATCCACTCCCACAGTCATGAGATGAAAGCGAAACCACTGGCAAAGTTCCTAGCAGCTCTGTGGTACAGTAAATAAAGCATTTACTGCTACTCTTTTTTGATTCAAAAGTGAAAAGGCGAGCGTGCTAGTATTTCTGTGACCAGTAGAATGAAAAGGAGCTATTCTGTGTCTTTCTGAATAGAGAAAGTCCTGCTGATGGTAAAGCCAACTATGAAGGAAAAAACCCTTGGCAGGGGGAGACCCTAACCTTTCTCGCCACCCCCAGGAAAAACCTAACAGACCTGAAGTTACAGGCCACCATTTATTATTAATAGATATGAGCTGTACTTATGAATTGTAATGGAATACAGGGCATGTAGCCTTCCCTAATGCTTTTGATGGTAGATAACTACCTTCATTAGTAATTCCAGATAAATGGCTTGGGTTGGAAGAAGAGATGCTCTAAGAAAGCCCATGAGTTGAGACAGGATGATGACTGGCCTGGGAGTGGGAGTTCTTGCTTCAGGGAAAACCTTGGTTCTGGCCTGTGCTGCAGTTCACTCAAATGTCTTTTTGGGGAAGGTAACAATACAACGTTCCAGGAGACATTCCATTGCCAGCACTGGATCAGTTGCATCAAGGGGACTCCACATGGTTCCTCAAGAAGGCCTTCCCAATGGCAAGGGGAGAGGTGGCAGGAAAGTAGGGGTGGGTGTTTGAAGCTTTGTAGCTGCTATTGGCAGGACAAGCATATCTCCTGTTTCTCACTCCTTCCCTCCACGTACAGTTGCAACAGCCTTGTTTCTGGTATATGTTGGGTTTGCTGCAAATGCATATAGGACTTCTGGTTTCTGATGTGCCAGTGTGCTAAGTCATCACAAGCATCTGAACCATGCCCCTGGATGAGACAAACTGGAGTACTGTCACTGTTGAAGTAGCTTCCCTGAGGAAGTTATGTCTGTATGTGTTATATACACACACGTACTAAGTATGTAAATACCAAATTGGTTGAAAATGTTAGGTGAATAGGGTGCTCTGCAGATGCTTTCAAATACCTGCCCATAATATTAGCATAAGGCTTGGATTCTGCCTAGCTTTACTGAAGAAGTAAAATAGTTTATGTCTTAAAAAAAAAAAGGAAAAGAAAAAACATTATAGGAAGTACTAGTGCTTGAATTATATGTTGTTTTGGTGTGTTGTTATTGCCTTTGCTACACTATTCCTACTACTTTAAGAAGTTTATTTAAGTGTGGTGGACAGTGATATGGGTAGGTGATGTGGGACCAAGTACACTCTAACTGGTTCGCAAGCAATAACCATGGTGGTGTTGTGGGTTTTTTTTAAATAATCAGAGAGCAACCATTTATTTAAAATGCTTAGCCCATATAATATATACAACATTATTATATAGTTACACATGACACAACTTGGGTTGTGGAGTTTTATGCCACTAGTGTTCTATTTCTTTTTTAATAAGTGAAGCTAGTGTCCTAATGGCAGTTCAATTGCTTCCACCATTTTTGAAGTGTTACTAATTAAAGACCCATTTGAAACACAGCAAATCAAAGTCTAACTAAAGTAAAACCTGGACTGTCCACATATGGTATGCAAAAAGGATGTCCAAATAAACAGATTTACTGAATGCCTCCAATATTAATGGTGTAGGCACACCCAGCCTATCAATATTTGTTTAAGGAATATTTGCTTTTAGTGGTGAATGTAAGTTGAAGTCTCTTCTTGTTAAAAAAGTGGTGAGAGAATACTCTAGACTCTTAGTCTTCCTTAAGGGAAGTTGGAAGGCAGATCTCTCTTCCTCCTAGAAGGTGTTGAGACATCTTTGTTCAGCAAAGATGCAGCACAAGGTATTTTCACTGTAAGATAGTGAGAGAGAGAGAAAACAGATGTTAACACTTCTTTGTACCTACAAACTCAAGGGAGAGAAAACTCTTTTGAGGCCATCAGTCTTTTGGGACAATAGAAAAGACAGTGTTGAATACAAAATGTCCTCTTTTCACAGCGCATTAATCCCTCCTGGTAGCTGTAGGTTACATGGATCTAAACTCACCAGGATTACAGTAACCAAATCTAAGTGTACCTGTGTGGGATAGTGCTGGTCCAGAAGAGCATTATGGGTGTTGTCCCTTCCTTCATTTCTGTTCCTCACTGCTTTGTTGTTGTGGTATTAGACCTTAAGTTCACTTTAGACACCTTTCTTTTCATCATCAATTTAATATAATAGTAATTAGCAAATATTTAGTGTATACAGTGTCCACAATACTTTTATTTGGTTTCACACAGTTTATACATTGATGGTCAAGTAAATATGACATGTTCTCTGTGCCATGCGTAAGTCTCCTCCCCACTTAGTGAGGGTCTATTTTTACTGTATTTCCTCCCTTGGAGATATGTGCACTGATGGCTGCATCATGGCTTCTAAAAGCAGGGGCAAATAAGACTTACAAATGGCAGTACACTCACACCAACCTCCCATTAAGGCGAGGGCAGGGACAACAGGAGAGCAAACTCCTGTACCAGAGGTGAGAAACACATCTGGAAAGCATGGGCAGACACGAAGTCCTCACACATAAGGATGGCGCCCAACCTTTTCCTCTGTCTGTTCTGTTGTTTTCATTCTTTGGGAATTTACTTTGGCCTTTGCAGTCTAGCCTTCCTGTTCTATTTTTCATACAAAGACATTTGGTAACAGAGGTGTAAACCTTGTTGGGAAACAAGAAAAATGACCAAAACCATCACAATATGTGAGTAGGTTCTTCTGTGTTCAACAGTTCATTGAAAACATGTAACACTGTTCGTTGTTGGTCTGATTTAAGTTTTTATATCCATGCTTGTACACAGGAGTGTAACCTCAGGCATTGGGAGGACAATATTACTATGATGACTAATGAAGATCCCCTTTGTTTATAATTGGGCATCGATTCTTCTCTGTCCTTCTGCATGAATTCATACACCATACTGTCCTCCATTTGCAAACTCATAGCGGGGAAAATATTTTCATTTAATAGCTTTCAAATTGTGCCCTCATTTTCATCTTTCCTGAAGATACTTCGCAAGAGCAGAACGTATTTAAATCCTTGCATTTCCAGAATTAACAAAAACAGCACTTGGAGCAGGGCTGTGTTGCTGCAGAGGGGCAGAAAGGGTGGAAGTAGTCTCTGCTATAAACCTTGTGACTGTGGGCGTGGGATGTGCAAAGGGGATGAGAACTGTGGCTGCTCTCAGAAAAGCAGAACAGGCTTTCAGACTAAACCACTGCAACTGATCCCTCTAGCTCTTGATTTGGATCATGTATCTAACCCTGCTCACCTTTTTCCGTTAAGAAATATAAGCATACCCACCCCTGTCCCTCAAATGAGCCTACCTGCTGTATGAAGAATGTACATAAATAATAGCAATTATTCACGTTGGTGCATTACTCTGACTTTGCCTGTGGCTTTTCCTTGGATTAGTTTGAGTTGAATGACTTAATGGCAGTGGACAACAAAAAATTAAACAGTTGTTTTGTGGGGTAACTCATTTAGGTGACTGACAAAATGTACGTATCATTGAGTTGATAGATTAAGAAAGGAAAAATCAGTGGTTTTGAGTCACCATAAATGTATTTTTATAAACACAAAGTATATTCATACAAAGTATGTACTATTTCTCTATTTATTTGTGTTTCTTTGTGGCAGAACAAATGCATGGTTCTTCTATAAGCCTAAAAGCGGTACCTTTCTTCTTCACTATAATTCTTGATCTGAGTAGCAGGGAGTCTTATGAACCATTTGAGCCAATGTTAATTTTATAAATTGCATTTCCTTTTCCACAATTCCCATGAAAAAGGTATTCAGCTAGATGAACACTCGTGGAAAATTTTAGTAGGACCCTTGAAATCTGTTTGAATTTATCTTCTTTAAAAAAAAAATCTCTTTCTAATGGAAGGTGTGAAAGTATCAGAGATTCTTATGCCTTAGAGGCAATTTTTCTTCCATACGTAATGGTGAAACTCCACTGTTATAATATATAGGTGTTTAAAATATTCTCTTTGTTAAATTGAAGCTCCTGCTTAGAAGTATGTGAGTTGGGCTCTTCTTGTTTGTTTTGTGTGATTTTTATTATTATTCTTGACCAGTATTCACACAATTTTCATAGAACTTTCCATTTGTTTTTTTTCCCCCAGTCTTTTCCTGGCCCAAGTCTTGAAAGTGAAGATTTTAACATACCTCCTATAACTCCGCCGTCATTGCCTGACCACTCCCTGGTGCACTTGAATGAGATAGAATCTGGGTACCACTCTCTGTGTCATCCCATGAACCACAATGGCCTCCTTCCATTCCATCCACAAAACATGGATCTACCTGAAATTACAGTTTCCAACATGCTTGGCCAAGATGGGACACTGCTTTCCAATTCCCTCTCTGTGGTAAGCATTTTTAGTTTTTCCCTTCTGTTCTGCTTTAAGTTGTGAAACTGTGGAAATACAGACCTGTTTGAAATCCAAGGGGCCAGCTCCTGCACAGCTCAAGTCATGGAGCAAGCTGACCTGACACTGGGTTTTACATTACACTCCCTATGTCAAATCCTCCCCCCACTGGAGGCGGTGGGGGTTTTACAGCCGAGTTCCTCAAGCCAGGATGTTACCTGCTGCCTTTGAGTAGAATTACTCCAGCTTTACACGGATGTAGATAATGACAAAAGGAGGCTCAAGGCTTTGACTTCCGCTGCAGCAGCATTTCAATCCAGATGGCCGTTGTTCTGTGTTTGTCTGAGGAGGCTCTTTACACTCTCATTTGCATGTGCTGAGAGATGTACAAAAATTTAATATCTCCTTTCTTGTTTACCACACGTTTGGAAAACAGCAAATGTTATTTCTGATTCTAGGCCAAATCTTATAGCCTTTTTACAGTTCCCAGTACTTAGCCAGCCAGAATCCAATTGAAATGACTGGACGATTTGCTTATAAAGTCTGTCAGATAGTCATTATGGTTGTAATCTTGGGAAGCCTGATATTATAAATCACTTCTTTGAATGTTAAATTGCTTACAACAACTGCAGAGCTACTTTACATGTTACATTTTCAAGTGGGCTCTACAGATAATTAGTATACTTCTTGCACAGCAGCTTCAGACAAGATTATTTCAGGTCGATGTACAATTCTAAGCCAAACAGTTAAAAATCCTGTGAAGGAGGATGGGGCTTGGCACTGTGTGGGGCTCACTGGACTTCAGGCACTCTGCTAGATGGGCTGCTCAGGAACTGCAGATCCGGACAGAGATCTAGACATGTTCCTAGAGATCCAAGGGTCTGGGCTTCTCACAGAAGGATCAGAGGCTTAAGGCCCTGTGTCCCAGCTGGGAGACTCTGCACTTAGGGACTGAAGCTGTTTAGGCTTCCAGCTTGCTAACTCCCCATCACATTACCTAAAAAAAATAAATCAGTCCTGGGGGCCTGGGAGCTGAGGCAGCATATGGATGTTTGGGGGCTGAGGGGATCTAGGCTCAGCTCCGCATCAGCCCCTCAGACTAACCGCCCCAGAGCCAGGGGCCGTGGTGGCCAGAAAACCGTTAGTTTACAACAAAAATCTGCCTTGTCACAGGGCTTCATTGCAACTTAATTAAAATAAAGCTGCCTTGATTTTGAGGAGCTCTGCATTCCGTCTGAGGATGCCCAACAATCTGTACTGCAGGGAGGCTAGTCTTGGCTTCTTACGTGCTGCTTAGTTATTGTTGATTTACTAGGATGTTGCACGCTTTGTGTTTGAGGTCAGAATCTGACCCCAGGGTTATGTTCAGTAATGGGAGGAGGGGGGGAAAGGCAGATCTTCATAAAGAAATATAACTATACTTCATGTAAATGTTTTGAATTTTGCTTACATTTCTACAAAGATCATGGTGTGCATTAAAGAGTGTGAGCTAAATCTTGTGTGGGGTTCTGAGAATCAGAGCTATGAAAGGACTTGAAAAAGTAAGAGAATCTCTTGGCACTCTAGTCAGGACAAGAAGTATTTCATTGAAGTGACCTCTTTTGAGCCATGGCTATGGCTCAAAACTATGCATTCTTTTAAGCTCTCATGTTCCACATTAACCTCTAGCAACAAGCTCTGAACAAAGGGCCTTGAGAGTTTGTAGATCATCACAGTGAATTATTGCATCAAGGGCAAATACAAAAAAAGCTGAATAATATAACTAGGCAATTTGGCTATTGAGTCTTAGTGAAGATCAGAAAAAATGAAAATCAGACGTCAAGAAAATATGTGCTAAATTTTAACAGCCATTTCTGAGGATTCATTCAATAAATAAAGCATGATCCTTGAAGCATCATGGGCTAAGTCAACTGTTATCCCTAACTTGCATGCCCTTTGCACACAAGAGGGCCTCTTAACTAGCAGTAGTTTTAACTCAAGCTGGCTTGTCTATCAAGGGGATTAAGCTACATCTCATGTTAGTACAACTGGTAGGATGTTAAGACCATGATTTTGTACAGTTCAAACACTGTTTGGCAGTATAGTTCTTCTGATTTGAATTTGATAACTTGAGAGAAATTAACTTGAGGGAGATAATTTAAGTTAATTCTTCAGTGAATTTAGTGACTTATTCAGTGAATAGAATGGCCCCATTGTCCTTTTAGCTTTCAACTAATGAAGAAAGACAGAGGATTTTGTAGAGTTAGCATTCTTTACTTAGCTTTGAAGCTCTTCTTTATAATCCAGAACCTTTCACATTTTTCCTTCAACATGACTCTTCTCTTGCTATTACTCATTTAGTCATAGTAAAAAGTTTCCTTTTTACTATCTCATCAAACTCTGATCCATTTAACAAGCCTAAATCACTTTTATATTGTTTCACACAGAAAATAATGTGTAAGTTTCTCCAATCTATCTAAACCCTTGGTGCCATATAATTTCTCATATATCAACTACTGCTTAAGGTATTTGGAAACCATGTATCTTGCTTCATTTTTCAGGACACTAATGAGTATTTTTAGAAAAATTATTCTTAGAAATGAATCTGTTGGCTGTTCTCTATCCCTAATTAATTTCACATCTTCAGCAAATTTTACTTTTATTGGGACAAATTCAGCTGCAGTGCAATGTGCCTCTGATTGAATTTGGTCTATTTTTTTTTTTACTTTCAACGTCCTGCCTTTTAGCCAGTTTTTACCCCATGTTGGTATTTTAGCAGTAATACCTTCCTTTTTGTCTCTGTTAGAACTAGTGAGTGGTTTTCAGTTGGTGTTTTTATAGACAAAACATTAATTAATGCTAACCAAATGAGAGAAAGAAAACACAGTGAGCTCAGAAACAGAGTAGGAAAATAGTTTTTACGCTGAGTATAGCATTTTTCTTTCATCTCAACAACCAGGTATTTTCAGATGAGGATTTCTGTGATTTTGGACAGATTGAAAATTGAGGATGTATCCCTCTTAAAACCCTTTCAAAACGCCTCCATTAGAAGTCCTGATTTCACACTGTGCACCACTCCCTCCAAGCTGCAGATGAAATCCCTTTGAGTGAGGATTGGAGGATTTGCCCCAAGCTCTGTAAGAATTCTCCTCTGTGGAAGTGCTTAAACACACACAATAAGAGCCCACTACCAGCTCAGTGAATTCTTGTTAGGGATCAGCTTCTTACAGATTTTTTACACTGTGGGAATTCTTTCTGAAAAATTTTACAATGCTGGGAGATGAAAATTTCCCTGTGCCATTTACTGTGTCTGATACTTACATTTGGAATTAGCCTTCTTTGAAGTTTTCTTTGATTGATTTGGCTTCCTATTGCACCCCCACTACTTTAAAAATTAAAATCACTAAAATTTCTCTGTATTATTATTCCGCTGTCAGTTCATATATCGGCTTCTATGTTTGTGTATTTCTATTTTCTGCTTAGGTGATGTACAGACATATACACCCATGCACACGCACACTAGTTTATACAGCGTTGTCACATACAGATTTCTTTAGACGCTCATTATAACTGGATATTGGGGGGTCAAAAGTCTACAGAATTTGTTCAGCATGTGACACATGATGGTATGAACACACAGTCCAGCCCCAGCATGGTCAGCCACATGTGGGAGCTCTCTAAAGTCCTCTTTCAAAATGGACATGACTTCTATGCCTGCTTATTAAGTGGATCTCATTAGACATAGATAGAGCTGCTTAATGGAGATGTACTGATGGTCCTGTAGGCATGTTTGTTTCTATATAACAACATGCCTATAGGAATCCTATATAGGGATTCCTTCCTGATTTACTACAGCTGAAAGTAGCCCTGTGTAGGTTTGATTCAGTTCCAGTTGGGGCTTGACCTGCCAGCGGTTGTCTGTTTGCATGAATTTTCCTGAAATATTCCAAGCACCGCAAGAAATACCCTTCTAACATTTGTAAACAAATGCATGTATATACCATCCCTATGAGAATGTGTGTTAATCTGTGAAAATGCTTTTGGATGTGTTCTATTAAATTAATTTTACTGTGTGTTCATTTTATCAGCAAAATTATAGACATTTCAGATTTTTAGTGTATCCTATAGATAATTGCTTTTTTCCCTAAGAAACCAGGGTTAAAAATCACAGTGCTGTTTTTACATAGAGGAAAAAAAAACTATTTTTGGAACGCTTTAATTTATAATCTTGTGCTGAACTTTTTGAAAATGTGGCTCATGATGGTATACTATAGAAAATTTACAAGAAAGAAATAAAAACGATTTTAGTTTCCTGAAATGCTTCAAATTTCTGGGTTTGAAGTTTAAAGTGGAAAAGATGTTAAAAGGCAATAAAATCAGGGGATTTATTTCCCAAATGCTCTACTTGTGCTGGCAACAAAAGCCAGCATAATGTATATACTTAGGTTTATTGTCATTTTTAGTATACAGTCAAGGCACACTTTGAATTCAAAGGCCACTGTACAACTGTTTTGACAACCACCACATCAGTAGGTAATGTGCAGGACATATGAAACTGAAGCAAAATGTTTCTTTAGGTCTGTAGGGAGTGCAGTACATCAATGAATTCAGATGTATTAGAGCAGCATGAATTTCTAATATGTTGCTCTTATGGAAAAGACCACTGGCATATTGAATAATGCTGCTTTCAAAGCAGAGCAGAAAATGTGATTACAGACAATTTCATTGCTGTTTTTAAAATAAATATTTTCAAAATCTTGAGGTATTTTATTTCATATAATTCATAAAGTATGTAACAGTGGACTAGAGCTAAAGATCTTCTAGGACACAGAAGAGTAGATGATGTCAGTTATAATTATTCAGATGTGGAATAATAGAAGCATTAGTTTAAAATAAAATGCATGTCACAAAGACCCATGTCCTTATATAAAAAAAAGCAATAAAAAGCTTTTTTTTTTTTTTGCATGCTTTGACAGAAGAATAACGGCAATGAGTAATTATTTAACATTATGCCCCAATTCATCAAAGCCCAAACAATTACATTATACTTTTTATTGAATTATATTTTTTAGATATGCAGCCCATGAGAGAGTAATATCTTAAACAAAATGTGGCACTGTATAACAGGGAAGAAAGCGGACGGATACTTTTTTTTTTCATTTTTCATCTCAGGTAGAATGAAGCTAGTATTTCTTATTCACACTGCAGTTGCTAATAAATCCAGTACAGGAGATTGCTGTTGTAGCTGGGATGTATTTAAGAGATTTTGTTTTACCAGTTTCACTTATATTAGTTTAAATTCAGTATTCATGACTCATCTTGAGGCTGACCTATACAGTTGGGGGTTTTTTTGCACCTTTAAGTGTTAGTGCAAACTACTGACTCAAACAGAAATTTTTTATTTCTGATGAAGATGAATAACTTTCATAACAAAACAAAAGATTTACCCCTTCTAACCTAAGTGTTGAGATTTGAATCATGCTTGGATACTTTTTTCTAGCTTGTATTGCATGCCAGTGGTAGAAGATACTTTTATTCTCTGGTGAATACTTCACATTTGTGCCTCATTACCAGGCTCTGGTCTTCAGTTTACATCAAAATTTACTGTTATGCTACACAGACCTGCTGCTACCCCAAATTTTATTGCAGTGAGTTATTGCCATCAGAACCACCAAATCATAAAGCTAAGGTCATGGAACATCTTGTATTAAAGTATTTTTTTTTTCTCTTATTAAGTAACTTTGTATTCTTAAAGGATATCTTTCTTTTCCTTTTTTTTTTTTTTTTTTAAAAAAAACCCCACATATTTTACAAGCTGGATTTTCTCACTGAAATAGGCCTTGTGTGGCAAAATGTTACAATACTTAGTGTATGTTTTGTCAAACAGCCTAACCATAAGGATAGACAGCCAAATCTTCAGCTGATGTCAGTGGACATAACTTTATTGTCTCCAGTAGAATTATGGTGATTTATTCCATCAAGGGCTCTGGGACATCATGTTTATCTTTCCTTACTTCTGATGTCTGCTCCATTCTTTTGTCATCAGAAAGACAACAGAAAGGATATGTAGAGGAGCTGATTAAGATGTAGCTTGATCAAGGTTTTATAAATACCTGCATACTGTATTTCTGCTGGTAGAAGGCTCTTCACCATGCTATAAAAAAGCATTAAAACATCCGATGTCTAGAAATTACGGCTGTATACAATCAGACTGGAAACAAAGCATGCATTTTTAACAGTGACAGAGATTTACCATTTAGATAATGTACTATGGGGGATGGTTGGTCCTCTGAGGACTGAAATGAAGATGGGGCATCTCTCAAAAAGATGTGCTCTATCTGGGACTTGTCTAATGACCCCCCACTATAGCAGGGGTACCAGAACCTTCCCGTGGGTCACACTGTCTCTCGGGGGCTCTCAGCAGTGAACATTAGTCCATGCATACATGGTAGGGGCAACACCACTGGTAGTACCTGAGCTGGTAGTACCTCTACAGTTTTTCCCTCCCAAGAGAAAAACAGCAGAGTGGAAGAAAGCATGCTGTGTGTGCAGGCTATCGATGGACCCTACCTTCGTGAGGTCAGCTAGGAATAAAATTGCTGTGAAAATATTTGTGGCTAGTGTTTTTCATTAAATTAGCTTTTTTTATGGTCTTAAAGTGTCTGGTAAAACTATACTTTCTGTCTGTAAGTAATAAGAACTTACCTTAAAGATAGAGCAAGTAAATATTTGCTCATTACTGTAGGAAAATGTTTGTACACAAATGACCAGAACTCTTTTTAGAATAATTCCAGGTCTCATTTTTTAAATTGCCAATGAAACTGTTGATTTACTGTCAGTTGGGAAATACTGTTTATTTGAGTGTGGTTGTTGAGACTCCATGTGGCTCACATATTTCACAAATTCAGTAGGAAAACAACTTCAGTATAATTTCAAGAAGAAATAACAAGGTGGCATATTTTATTTTTGAAAACAGCCTTCTGTAGACAATGTTTTGGTGAACTTTTTTCACAGCAGTTAGCCATTGTCTGATAGGGATTTATCTGTTACATAAAAAATAAGAAAAAAATATGTGTAGCAGTATTAATTATTGTTTCTTAGACTTTAACCAGATAGGCAGAGGCTAAGACATGATGAATGTGGCACGGAGAGGAAGCCTTCAGTTGCGGGTGGTAGATTATACAACACCTCACATGTGAGGTACTCACAGGAGTGATTAATGCATAAGCAGCATCATAGCTGCAAGTGTCAAACAAAACAGATAATAGAGTATGCAAATAGAGAAAACATAACTCTCAGAAAATGTCAGAAATTCAGGGGTTTCAGCAGCAGAGATTGTTGACTTTAATCTGCTGCTTTTAAAATCACATGTAGTTGTCGAGAACAGCAAGATAATGAAATGTTTCTGAAGGCTCAGTCTTTGGCAAAAAAATATCTTAGTGATCTTAAGTCCTGTAGATGGAATAGAAGTGAAATGTCTTTCTTGAAAACTGTGAAGATGCTTTTGTGAAGACTAAAAAGAAGGAGAAGCCCACAGTGCAGATGAAAGGGAGAATTTTGTGCATCAGTTGGAGTAGCCTCTCCTTCCACCTGTTTCATTATTTAAATGCATACATTTGCATTCCTTGAAACTTGAAAACAGTTGAGAAGACTGCACACCCTTCGTGGATTTGTACTGCATTCATCATGTCATGCCATCTTGGTCAGGGAGTAGAAAGATACCTTGTGTGGACAAAACCATCCCCACTATGGCATGCACTGTCTCAACTCAAGCTGCCATTTTCATGCTGGAAGTTCATATGTGCTGCATGACTCTGCTGAAGGCTGGGACACCAGCAACCCAGAGCTTCATGCTAGTGTCACCTGCTAGAACAGAGTGTGAATTCTCTTCATCTAGTCTTGCCTATGTAGATTCATAGGTATTTAGCAAAATTTTTTATTCGCTGAAGGAGAAAAAACACATTCTTGGCTTTCTTGATTTTTCTGGGTTGAAGGAATTTAAAAAGTCCAATTAGTCTCACAGGGTTTTTATCTGTTTCAATGGTTTTACAGAAATTTAAGTATCATTGTTTGAGTTTTCCACTGACTTTCTGCAGCAGGAAGAGAAGAAAAAAATCTACTCAGTAGTGTTTTGAGATTTGAAGAAATAATCATCAGTAAAAAATAACCCATTTCTTATTTTTATCCCTTGTTCTTCTTCTTTCTCAAGGCAATTAAGAAATGCTTAAAGTGTAAGGATATCTACTCCTCCCCTAG
Source organism: Strix aluco (assembly GCF_031877795.1). Lineage (NCBI taxonomy): Eukaryota > Metazoa > Chordata > Aves > Strigiformes > Strigidae > Strix > Strix aluco. Next base: position 41,396,472 of record NC_133931.1, read on the forward strand.
TCCTTTCAATAACATAAAGATTAATTTTAGATTGATGTCTGCTTCTCTGTTCCCCCCCCCCCCCCCCCCCTTCATTTATCCAAAGTCTGTAGAGAGGCACTATGTAAATACCCTTTCTCATGTTGGGATTCCCTGGGGACAGCGTGTAAACCCTTAACCTCCACTGCTAGTGTAATGCAGTACTTCAGCCACACGTATGCAACTTAGGATCTCTGTAGCCTCACTCCCACACCTTTGAACTGCATTTATGGCATGTTATTTGAACAATAAAGATTTGAAAATGAATCTTCTTAATTCATTTTCTGTGCATATCATGGATGGATACAATTACAAAAAAGGACTTACAAAAAAGTATGTAGTGCCAACAAAGAAGCATTATGGAGTGAGGAACACCTCTAAGGCATGCTCATGTATATCTGTCAGTTACAAAACTCACAAAAATGAACCCTTTCCATCTGAAGTCAGGTGGACAAAGGCATTAGAGTTTACCTTACATATCACCAGTGTGTACCCAACATTCCTATTTCAATCAACCTGCAGGGAAGGAAGAGAGGCAAAAGAGATGTTACAGGTAGTGACATAGCACTCTGTGTTCCTCCTTTGACCTGGAGATGATGCAGACTGCAGTGCTCAGGGTACATACATACGTATACATATATACATGAATACACATATATGCATATATATGAACATCTATACATATATATACATATGTAAGTATGTATCACAATGTTAATCACTGAAGCCCTCTGCTGGAAAGGGAATGTAAAAGACAGGATGTAGCATCTGCAACATCCCCCTTCTCCCCAAATTGTGGATCCATATTGTACATTAAACAGAGACTGAAACGAGAGCCAAATATTGAAGTAGATGCAACAGATTCAATCAACATACTGCACATGGCTGCATCGTAGAAATTTTTTCCAAATCCCTGGGTTATGAGTGAGGTTGCAGTGCCTGACAGTTAGTAAGTTTAATAATAGGTACCTTTGCTATTTTACTTAATAAGGGAAGTAGCCTAGTTGCTGAAGTGAGGCATGGCATACCTAGTGGAAGACAAGATGAGGCTACTCCATATCCCGTCTTTGAAATTCCACTTCCTGACAGTGGTGATATTGGGCTACAGGTGCCTTCACTTCATCCTTACAAAAGTTATATAGACAGAAAAAAAAAAAAAAACAAAACATTTTAAATTAGATGTTCTGGTCATTTAGCAAAACAGCCCTGTGTGTGGAGGATTTACAGGATCAGGCCCTTGATGAGAATGCAACACTTTTTTATTCAGACATGGGACTTCCTTCTAATACACTTTAAGATTACCTTCATTCACACATAAAGAATTTGAGAGATTATCTCAGTAACGAAGCTTCAGTTTCCTACACATGCCCTAATACTCAAGTGTGGGATCTCAGTTTAATGAATTTTATTACACTCCCCTTTCTTATGAAGTAGCATAAAAAGTGTTTAGTGCAATAGGCTTAGTGCTGATCTGGATATTAAGTGCAGCTTAAGTTGCCTGACAGAAAGTATATGGTGTAAAATAACCACCGGCAAAACTTGCAAAAGTTATATTTTCTAGAAAAAATAAACCACATCATTTGAAAAATAATGCTGGTGGCACTCTGTTCTTCTGCAGCACCTTTCTTGTGTCTTGAAGAGCTTTGTAGTCACTAATTAGCTAAGAAGTTAATGTCCTAATAACAGTACAAATAGGTATTTGCAATATCAGTCCCTCATATCTGCAGAGTATTACATTGTAGAATAGAAAGACATTTACTTTATTAAAAAAACAATAAATTGTAATTCACAATATACAAAACCAGATGAGTCCCAAGTTGAAAAAGGATGAAAGAGACAGATTTTAAGGGAGAGGAAGAAGGTGACTCGACTTTGCGGGACCCATAATAACTAAAGTATTGCTAGGAGTTGATTTCATGTCTGATGATCAGTAACACAAAAGTGGGCAGCAGTGTGGTGAGAGACAACTTTCAATATTAGAACTAGCAGAAGTCCTCAAATGTGATAAAGGCAGGAATTGACTGCCATGTGTTACACATCTAATATAAAGCTATTACAGTGACTGCGTATGATAGCAGAGACCCTTAAACTATCATGCCACCTGGAAGTGATAGAGTAGCCTTATTTAAAAGCCAAGGAAAAGATGTGAGGGTTGTTTCACCTGCCCTTGAAATGCAGTCAGCTCGAGGGAGAAGTGAAGTATCTGTCTAACGACAGAGTTCAATGCTCCACTGCCCCAGACTCCCAAGCGTTAGGGCCAGTTTCACAGCACATGTGTTTCTTCTCACTTGGCCGTCAGCTTTCGTGAATGCAGGGAGGAGAAAACACATGAAAAGAAAGTTTTTTGCCCAGGGCCTGGCCTATGTAATTTTAATTGTGGCTGGCATTGTTGCACTAACTTTGTTGTTTGTGGCCTCTGCCTCTGAACTGCATTTTAGGAGCTCTGTGACTGGCTGAAAATCTCAGTGGGATTTTCAGAAATACTCTGGCCTAATGTTGATCCTGTCCAACTATAGCAGGGGCTTTCCCAGAGTTTCAACAGAAACAGAGGATAGCACTATAGCAGATGTTTTTATTTGTTCATAAATTGTGAAAATTTAGATTTCCAATTATATCAGATTAAGGGTGTGTCAGCAGAAGTGTTTGTCAATAATGATCCATACTCTGCTGTCATAATTCTGAAATGGTTTCCTTTGTAACATTTGGAAAACTAGTGCAAGCTGTAACAAGACTGAAGACAAGAAATATCATTTAATGTGCTGTTTTGAAACAATTTTTATTATTTTGATTATAATATAATTAAAGACAGTATAGCAAACCTGCGCTACAGGAAAAAGTTACATGAGTAACCTGACCTCTTGGATCCTGGCTCAGTACAGCCTTAATGTTGTATTACTTTACCAAATTGCGGAAATTGGTCCAGAAGGAACCCTAAGGTCCCTCTGTTAATCTAGTCCAAGGGAGGACTTTAAAAGGTCATCTCCCCGTAAGCAGGATACTCCATACATTTGTCATTTCTGACAGATGTTTGTCTAAATTATTTTTTAGAGAATTCCTCTAATGGCAACTGCACAGACTCCTCAGGCAAGCTCTGGGTACAGGTCCTCAACCTTAAAAATTCACCTACTTCCCTGTATACATAAAACCCAGCAGTCAGTGGAGGTTAATGCAGACCATTTAATCTACTCAGTAGTCTTTTATTTATTTTTATTTTTAATGTGTACTTATGTATGTATATATTTATATTTATAAAATGTATATTTATCTAAGAATGAATGATAGGTAATAGATGTTGATGGAACAGCTAGGAAATAAATAATCAAGAGGATGTATATTAACTCAGACTGTTTTGGTTCACAGCTGACTTGACCATTTAAGAAACAGTAGAAAAATAATCAGCTTTTCCCAAATCTTATTAGCATGTAATCATGATCCAGATTGTATTAGCCCATAACCTACACTGAGCAAAATAACTCTTCTTGAAGGTTCAGCTATAGTGTGTTATTTTATGAAATTGTTTATGTGCATATTTTCAATATATTTATTTATCATCATCTATTACTTAGAAAGTTAGGCTGAAGGAATAGATGTTTATGATACTTAAGAAATGTCACTGCAAGTAATGGGATAAAAATAAGCAATGGGTGAAGGTTGGAAAAAAAACCCTATAATGTCATCTGAATAGTCTGCCAGGTAGTGTTAAAGCACTGGAACATGTACGTATGGGAAAATCCTGCACTGGCTGGGAGATGGGCTGGATGATTTAATAGACCTTTCTTTGAGATGTAATTTCTATAACTGGTTGATACATACACTAGTGTTCAGACATTTGGACTCATTTCTTGTTTGTCTGGCAAATTGTTTCTTGTGAAAGGTTATAAATTACAATAAATAGACTTTGTAGAAGATGAGCTACATGATATACTTGGAAAGAGTTTCTCAGCTGATATTCAAGACATTAATGCCAAAGCAGAAAAAAACCAATAGGGAGTCCTAATCCTGTGGCTTTGCTTGAGTGCAGTGCTAGGAAGGTGCACTGCCATAAATAATTTTTACATTGAATAGAGTCTTCTGTATTCTAACAATAACTTAGGATAGAAAAGATAAAATAGAGAAACAAATGTTACTTAGAAGTTTCTTCTCCTGAGTTTGCAACAAAGAATTCACTGATGAAGGAAGGAGGGAAGGAGGGGGAAGGAAGGGAAAGCAAGCATTTATAAAAATGTTGATGTAGTTATAATTAGATCCATTTTAGAACCAAAAGTTTTATGCAGAAACTGACAGAAGGATACACAATAATTATAGTTTGCTGACAAGCTGAATAGAGTTTCCTTTTTTTATCTTATGGTTTTAGGAAACCAAACTGTAAATAAATATGCAGTTTGACAGATTGTAATTGCGATCAGCAAGGCGTCTTTTCATTTAATCAGATGGTGTTATTAAAACGGGGTTACAATTAAACATTTTATAATGTGACGTAGAACTCTATTAAAATTCTCCAGCAAACAGTAATTTGCATTTGATGCTTCTGCAACCCATTTCTATTTGCAGAAACGTTATTGGCTGTGACCTTCCAGTGGTTAGGTCTCAGTTTGCTGTTCTCTACCTACTTTGATAAATGATATTAAGTATCCTCTTTCTTTACTTCACAGTGAAGCTTCAAATATTAATTTTGCATTCTTTTATTATATTATTTTTGACCCTTGTTAAAACTGAAAGACATTGGCCAAAGCAGGTTTGCACCAGAGGAAATGTGGAATTGCCTAAGCATACATTTTCCTAACTTTAGGACTTGTAGATTTGATCAACTGTAAGCATGTATCTGATTCACAATTAAATGTTTCAAGAGAAAGTACTATGGCTTTTGAAAGATATAAGTAGCATTCATCATATTGCTGCACCTAAGACTTTTTTTCCATTTAAGATGACACAAAGCCTTGGATTTGTCCCTGTCTTTCTGTAGATGTGATCAAGTGATTCCAAGAAATGTAACAAAATGTTTTTCAGGAAGACTTTGAAGCATGACTACTATAATTCCACATCTCTTATTCCCTTGTGGAAGTCCACTATTTGTTCCCTTAGTTTTGATAACCTAAGTAGGAGAATATGAACAGTCAGAAGTGGTTCAGTATTCTGCCTTCTAAGACTTTTCCAGGCTGTAGCTACTCACTGGAATCACCATCCTCTTGCAGCAGAAAAGAACAAGGAGAATCATTATTAGGAGACAATTTTTGAGGCATTCTTCAGGTGCATGCAGACTCCACTGGTGAAACTGTGCATAGCAAATGTTTGGAGTGAAGGGAATGAGTGATTTGCATCAGCAAATTACATTTACAAAGGTGAAACAGTCTTTGAAAGTCAGACAGCTAAGCTACTGCTCCTTTATCTCAGCCTTTTACTTTGGTGGATGTTTTTGGAGGAACATCAGTGATTTGAGGAAAGGCAATATTTTCCTTACTGGAAAATAATCAGACAGTGGTTATAAAGCACACATTCTTGGTTTTTGTTACTAGTAGTAGACAAAAGAAAGAATAAGGGAGGAAGGAAACGAAAAGAGGGGGAAAGAAAAGTCAAGTGCGCTTTCAAAGAGGGGGAGAGTCAAGTATTCTTTCTTTTGGTGAAAAGTACAGTTGTATGAATACTTGAGAAGAAGAAAAAATGGAAAGAAATAATTTGGTTTGATATATTTATGTGTTTATTTTAACTTTGCATTATTACAGATTTGGAACCTCTTAAGTCTTTCCTACTTCTCCTGTTACTATGGTGTGTTGGTTTCCCCTTGTGCTGTTCAACAAGTACAAACACTTTAGAGTAGATTGATGCAAAGTCTCAAACTCCTGCAACCCCATCAGTTTCCTCTCTTAATCTGTGTACATATACGCAACATCTTCCCCTTCTTTTTCGTCCAGATCGCTTTCCTGAGGAACACAGGAAAGGTTTCTCAAAAGGTTTCTCAGAGAAAGAGGTCTTCCACCTTCATGCAATGTGATGAAAGAAGTGTATTTCCAAAATACTTGGAAATGCAGCAGTCATGTAAAAAAAATAGCAGATTAGCAAAGGTAATTTTAAAACACTCAACAGCTGGATAGAATAAGCAAAAGGTTTGACTTTGTCCTTCCTTTCCAACATCAAAACAGATAGGGTTGTAAGAGCTCCCCAACTGGTCCTCCTTGCACAATGCAGGATTATTGCCCATGCAGCTTCAAGATGATTTTGAGGTCAGCAGCCTCTGATAGGGGAGTGCTGTAAATGGTTGAGGAAGAGAACTGAAAATACTGCTTGTCGCTTAGCATTTCCAATGACAAGCCCAGACATGTAAAGAGGAAAGTGAAGTTAAAAGGTACATAGAAAAAAATGTAACAAGTTTCTCTCCAACACTAATTCTGTTCTTTCTAAAATAAATAAAAAACAAACCTCAATTTAATGTTCAAAACAAGAAAAACTAATGCAAATCCTATCTGCATATAGCTGCTTTTTTAAGAGCACCTCACCTGGTATACACAGGTGTGAAAGAGAAGATAATCAGGATCAGAAATGCAGGTTGAACCCACAGAAGCAAATCCATCTTAGGGTTTTGTAGTGCTATCGATCATTGAAAGTATCTGAACACTCTATCTTAACTTATAATGTCTTTACTATATATTTGAAAAATACAAACCTAAGTGAGAAATTGTATTCATGCTGGTGCCCCCTTGGCTGGTATAGGGAAGTATTTCTCAAGAGGAGAAAAGGCCATAAACAACAAGGTGGGAAATGTACGTAATATTCGTCATTTGCATTCAGCTGAAACCTGAGGTTTGTTTTAATAATACAGAGAGAGATGCCTGATCTACCATACACTCATCTGTCTTTGAATGTCATGCGTTTTAAAAAGATGCAAGTTGCACAGGATATATGGTTTCTTTATTGTGTTTTTTGCATTTTCAATTGTGTAGCATATATTCACATACCACTGATACCACTGTGCGTTACAATCAAGCCTGTTTGATTACTTTCAATTTATGCCATAGGATTTTGTCACTCTTGCTGAAAATTTCAAGACATTTTACTCCAGACTCATTCTTTTTTTTCCCCTCAGATTTATTTACTACCTTTAGAAGTAGAAAAGTCCAATTTCAATCATGTTAGAAATAGCTCATTTTAGACAAGTACGTGCTGCTCTGCTTACAAAACATATATGAGTGGAATATGCAATTACCACAACTCAGTTTCCTGCCACAGAAACATTTCAGCATTATAGCATTACAGAAATAGAATGACATGCATAATGAAAGATTTCAAGATTCACCCAAGGCATTTATTCTCTTCACCTTAATGTTCTCAGCAGTAGCAGAGTATCCATTAAAAGGTACGATGAATTATGGTTGCTTAGCAACCGCGAGGAGCTTGTAACAGCACCAAAGAATGAAATGGCTGGTTGATAAAATGAATTTTCTCTGAGCATTAGCCTGTTGAAACTGCCTTTTCTTGTGGAACATAAAGTGCATTTATTTGTCTCATGCATTTTTTATTAGAAAATTATTTGAGTTCCAGGGACTTGAATCGTTTTGCTATAGGAGATATTTGATTTTAATGTGTTGTACTAAAATAAGTAATAAAAGACATTTTCTTCAAAGTAAAGACACCAAACAAACCTAGGTAGCTCCTTTTGAAGTCGGGAATAAAATGTTATATAAGGTATGTCATTACTCATTTCTAATTAAGAGTGACATTAGCTAGAACTTAAATTTTGCCTTTGAAGGAAACTTTGAGACAGTTAGCCAATATGCAGTGAATAAAAGGAGAGGTTTGGAATTGATCTCATGGGTTCATCATGAGTGAAATAAGCTTGCCTTTCTCTTCGCACATGGTATGGTAGCCATGTCTTGGAGAAGGTCAGAAGTGGTTGCACGTTCATACCTAGCATCACTACTTGTCTCTGTATTAAACACACATTCATCGTAGGCTTCCATCCAACAGTGAAGAGATGTTTATTTTTCCACTGAGACTCTCCAGGCATGCAACAGCAGACAGAGTTGGATGAGCATTTTTGGCAGAGAAGGTTTTTACTGGAAAATGCCAGAACAGTGAAACCAAAGTTGGGGCGAGGGGAATACATCAGTTGTGATTAATCTTTTATTGGCAATATTTTCTGAGAATCAGCACTGTCTGGTCAGGACATGAGACAAACGGAGATCAAAAGAGAGAGAGTGAGAGACATGCCCATTCCAGAATATCCAGAACATCCATCTGGGTGTATGACACAAAAGCTTAGGCTTCTACACTGCATTATTTAGAGCAAGAACTTAACTTTTTGGTTTAGTAGCTCACAAGAATGCCCAAATCATTAGTTATTATTGGTCTACAGTCTTTTAGACTTTCTTGTGAGACTTAAGACAGTGACATAATTGTTCTTGTACAATTTATTAAAGATCTTTTAAAAGTCTTCAGACCTTACTTTACTGATGAAAACAGTTCCATTGACTCCCATGCAAACACCTGGGTGAGAAGCAACTGTAACCCTGCTGCTGCATGGTGAATCAGTAGATCATGATCTACTGAGAGTGCCCTGGGGTCTGTAGGAGTGCAGAGTCCTTGGTGCAACTTGGAGTTGCTGTTGCGTTTTCTGGCAAAGCAAACGAGGTCAGGTGTGTGCAGTTTGCATGGTGACTGAGTGGCAGCTGAGAGGAATGGCCGGGGAGCCAGGGGGATGGAGAAGTCCTTCTTGGCTTAGAAATGTTTCTCAAATCCTGGACTGGAACTAGAGTAAGAAAGCAAATCTAAAAATCAGAATGAGATAAGATGACTCATTTATGTGCTACCTACCTGGCAGGAAAGAGTCAGAGTGAACCATCATTAAACAAGTTGAAGGGTCTCACAATGAGCTGCCTTGCCATGGAAGCTTTAGACCTGTATTTCTGTGTCCAGACCAATTCTGGTGCTGCTGCTGAGAGGACTGCTATTGACTGCTGTTGGTAAAGGACGGGGCTATTGCAGTTAACATGATAGCAAACATTGGCAGCCTGGCAGAAAACAGATTTTAGTTGACAACATGGCAACATTTTTTACAGAGAGTTTTTCACTGCAAATTAAATGCCCTGGGAGATACATAACTAAAGGCAATAACCTTTTTGAACTAAAATATAATTCTGCTCAAGTGAAAATGAAAGAAAACTCATATTAAGTGGTAAGATCTTGCCTCTTTAAAGTACGTGCTGATAATCAAACATTAAAAGTGAAACACTGCTCATCTACAAAGGTGCAAATTAAAATTCCAGAGAGAGAGCTTGACTGATTTGTTTAACAAAGAGTTTAATACAGCAGAATCCCACTTGAACATAAAACTATTACACTCACAATAATCCTGTCTAGCTGTTGGGAGATCCAAATTAAAACTCTCACTGATATTTGCTTAAATCTCATAAATTGCACAGAATTAGAGCATATTGAAGTTGTGTATTTACTGTGATCTTACTGTCTAATAGGTTTTTAACAATTTAAAATGATGACTGAAAATATGTATTTTCCCCTCAGATGATTCAAGTAGTGTATATTTTATTCCCATATTCTAATTTAATACCCACTTGTTTATTAACTTACTAGTGTCAACATGACAAGGCTGTATTGAATGCAGACTAAATGTTCCATTTAAACAGATAATTTATTTTGCTATTAGTATTAAGGTGTTATGAGGAGATTAGTCAGTTGAAGCTGGTGGATTAATAATACTACTTCTCAAGGAGATATTTTCATGTTCATTTACTATGTTCCATTGTTTCCATTAATACGTACAGAAGAACAGATGTTTGTTCTTTTCCAATTGTGATTCCTATGATTTAGTAGCAGTATTACTTACTGGGTTCTGTTCCCCTATCCAGTATCCTCTGAAGGATTTAATTTGTGGATTTGTTGTATAAAAATCTCAAAATTGCACAGACACCTGAAATTCATAGCAGTTTAAGAAAGGAATTGCAGTCCTACAGAACAACTCAAATGACTGCAAGTATTTAAAAATCAGGGTTTGTGACCTCTTTTCTCCAGACCAGCTGCAGTGGCATATTCAGGTCTTTTAGGTTGAGTGGGCAAGTAGAGGTTTTAAATTTGATCCATCAGTAAGACTCCCCACATTTTAGTTAGGACACATCGTAGATGTTGACTTAAAAAAGATAATAAATCTGGGTGATAAAGTTGGGTTAAAAATGTGATATATTAGTAATGTCAGATAGCCAGTAATTTTGCCGGGTTTTGATAGTACATTAAAAATAATTGTGGCATTCATGGTGCAATCTTTCTTTTGTGAGACTGATCTAATAAAACAAGAATGTTCACACACCCACCTAAGAAGTAATCATTATTCATGCTTTGTAGAAAAAGGTAGAATTCCAGGTCTGCAGTTCTTGCTCACAGCTACATTGTATAAGGAACTAGATTAATTTAATTTATGAAAATGTACAATTGTGCCAGCTGGAGAACATGAGAGTCAATCCTGTCTGTTGTTGCATATCACCAAGAATTATTGGACGAGGAACCAACCACTATTGCAAAGCCCCAGTTGCTATAAAGCAGTGAGCAAAATTAAAGCAGTTAGAGAATGCTTATTTTATGAAATGACCAGCCATATGCAGCACCAAAAAAGGACTCAAAGTGTAAATTTGTGTGCGAACCTAGCAGTAACAACAAAATTGTTGCAGTGCTTTGGTTGTGGCCCTCTTCCAGAAGAACTTGTTATATCAGAGCAACATGTCTAATGCTTTTTTGCATGAATATAATAAAAGCAGGGTGTGATTTGACCAAATGCACTGACATAACCACTGCATACTTTTATGTGAATCTGTCAAATGTGGAGCATGTTGCATAAGAGCACTCTATTTCTTACAGCTGCCTGAATAAATAACGTACATAAGCCTCCTCAGAAACAAAGTCAATAACGAGCTGTCTGGTTGCATGTACGCTTGTATGACTTCTGGTTAACTCAAAAGCCCCAAATATGATATACAGAGCTCTGGAATATGGTGTGGGTTTGAGACACTCTCTGGGGAACCTTTATCTGCATATAGGGTCTTTTTTAATATGTGACAGTTTTATATCAAGGATAATGATCTTTATATAATAAGTAATCTAAATACAGTCAAACTCATCACGAGTGAACATGGTTTATTTTGTTGAACTGTTTCATAGATCAGATTTTAGAAACCTTTTTAGAAGTTACATTAAAAAGGATATTTTTGCTGTTTTCTGGCATGTAATGTATCTGTCGATTAAAGTAGAAGGCACGTCACTCTGTTTTTTCTGTTGACACATGCTACAGTCTGTTGGGAATGTCATAGCCAAGAAAACCACCTTGTGATATTCTTTTCACTTTGCACAGACATGCCAAGAAATGCTGCATTACTGCATTACTAACCAGAAAACATTGGGAAATTCTGGGTAGTGATCAGAGGTAGTGAGTGCTGTTTGGTAGCTAATACATTTTTTCTATTCCCACTTGTAAATGAGGAGTCCTTGAAAAATTGTGTTCAGTGCAATTCTTGCAAACATATATGCTCATTAAGGGTCTTAATACCTCCAGTTTTAGTCAAAGAAAACTTTTTCTCATATCATCTTTGCAACTGCTATTTATGTTTATGCCAAGACCTTTAAAATATTGGCTAAAAAGACTAGTTGTAACTTAGCCATCAGAAGGAGACATATGGTAGATAAAAATGTGTAAACAGAATCTCAAGCCTGGTTGAGGGTGTGGGTTAAAAACCGACATAATGGCCAGAAGCAGAGGCACAGAAAAAACTGCCCATGGCAAGTTTTAGAAAGCAGCTATTCCAAAACACAGAAAGTAGTTGTGCATGACATAAGCTCAGTGTCCATTTACATACTGAGATGTTTCGTTTTCTTTTAAAATAGAATTGGATTCTCGTGTTTCAGCTTAGTATCAGTCTGTGTATGTTGTGTGTCTATTTTGTGCATACAATAACAACTATTTGTATAAGTCTCTAAGTTTTCCAAACAGTTACAGGTGGCATTTAAGGTAGATGGACGTCCAGCTACTAGGAAATGTAAATCATTGTATTCATCTGTACTTGCAGAGTAAGAGAGCATCACAGTCAAAAATGAATTTACAAGTTTAATGATAGAACTGAATTCTGCCTTCATGTTAACATTACAGTCAACAATAATATATATACATATATGACAGGAGATATGATTCCTTGGGTGCTAATAGAGAAGATTATGTGGAAATCTGTCCTTTCCATCTAAAGATGGAAAAAAATAATGAAGAGCATTTAGTGATAATATGAAGCTGGAATATGAGGTCTTTCATGCTTGATTTCCCACCCCTGAAACTTCTGGTATTCAAGTGTATATAATCTGCAAAGCTACTTTTAGTTGAAAAATCATGTTAAGATGTTTTCAGAACAGGTGTGTATCTCCATCTTTAACCTTACTGCCTACTGCACTAAGTACAGGGTGGCGGCATGATGTCTCTAGTGAACCGCTGAAGGATCCTTCAGAGAAGTCCTGATGCTTCCATAGCATTTCCATGAAATCCACGTAGTTCCTCTGACAGAGTCGCAGTCCAAAATGCAGATTGGTTAAAGTGATTGATGAAAGAAGTGATCAGTTTAAGAGCTTAATGACTGACAGAGAAAGCTACTCTTAGGTCATCTAGGTTGTGAATCCCCATTAAAATATTTGGAAAGGCTTGCAATGCTTCTGATGGACTTTGGGTAGGACTTTTGTTGTGCATGGAAGCACTCTTATCTTGGGTTTTACATTTCCAGGAGAAATTTATGTCTGTGCTCAGTTTCTCTGTCTGAAATGGGAAAAAAGATGTTTATCTGCATTACTGGGACTTAGTAAGCGTTTGGAAGGTGCAGTAAAATAGATTGGTGGTATTAAAAATACAGTATGTAAAAAGTCTTTTGTACTTAAAAATCCGGTATTATGGATCCCTTGTACAAATAAATTATCTGGTTTACCTTTCTCATTGTGAAGTTAATGCATTTTGTTAACCTTATACTTGTCTCTGTTTGAGAAAGCCAAAGCTATTCTGCTTCTCTATTCCTCACTGCAGAATTTGAGTTGAAGGATTATTTTTATTGTATCTATTTGAGTAGGGAAAAAACCACACCACCAAACAATACAGATATTGTAAATTTGTGTCAGTCTCTGCTTCCCAGGTCTTAATCAAGGATTTCTCATCTTCATTCATTGTCAGTTTTTCCAGAAAAGATTGAGATAAATGTCTTTTATCACCCAACCGTTGCAGGTGCCTATTCTACTTGGAGGAGGTGGTGTTAAGCGCCTGTGTTAGATAGACAGAGTATAAAGGGCCAGGATTTTCCCCTCTGTAGAGAATAGGCTGTAAAAACATGCAAGTCTTTGCACTATGTCTTTATGGATCTGCGCTACGCTATGTCCTGGTGTATTCCTACGCACTTCTGCTCATGGGCCATCCCTCTTTTCCCTAGGCTGGATGTGGCATCAAGGGAATCCCCAGCAAGAGGAGTGCTGGCTTAGGACAGGGTAACCAAAATTCTCCTTGTTGCTGGTATGGGTGAAGAAGGCAGGCTACAGGTTTATAGCAGCAGCAGAAAGGAGGAACATGACAGACAAAAATGCCTGGGAGAGGCACCAGAATCAAACGTGCTCATGAAGGACATCCTTCAAACTGCTTCATGAAGGAGAATAGCAGAGTGGTGGCCTGCAGTGGAGCACTGTGAGCAGCTGGAGGGCTGTCCAAAATCTGTCCTGTAATGCTGATGTGACACTGATTCTTGATGCCAGGAGATGTTGTGTTGGAGTATCTTTTCACATAACTCTTCATACATACGTCTGCAGGAGGAAGTGAACAGTACTCTTAGGTCTGGGGAAATCAGTTGCATTTCATTAGTCCTGGAGTTCTTAATTTTAGATTTTCTTCTGTTGGTAATATTTCCCTGTACCCCAGAAAGGTGCAATAAAGAACATGCATAGGGTGTTGTCCTTCTTTGATTTAGCTTTATTAAAAGATCCGTAACACAAGTTTTGTGGCGAATGAGGATAGGGAGGCATTTAACCTCTTTGCTTCCTTTTTAGTTTAAGAGTTTTCAACCTCAGACCATACCAGAACTTTGGCATCCGTATGTATTGTTATTTGTTGTCTTGGTTAGTGGGAGATATTCTTGCAGTGAGCAAGACTGTTGCCTGTTTTGCCACTGACTTTTTTCCCACTGTATATATTTTTGTGAAGATTTTAAACTTGCACGGTGAGACCTGCATCCTTTCTTCACTCCTTGTATGTATTTACAAGCCCACTAAACTGCCCACCCTTGGCTGGAGGAGCAATCCAGTGGCAGGAATTGAGAACAGCCACAGACTCATTTGCAAAGACTGGACATAAGCAAAGTGCCAAGAGGAAGGTTTGTTATGCTAGAATTGTATCTGGATGCAGCAGCAGCACAGAGTTAGGCAAATTTTGGCTAGTGTTCCTGCCAGGTACAGATTGATGTGATTTACACTACTTTAATCATACTAAAGGTAACTCTTACTCTGGCCTGGAAGTTGTGTGCCATGTCTTGAATGGGTGAAAATTCCCATATGTGCTATTGAGCTTGTGTTGGTCACCAGTAGTTTGTTCTGTTCTGTGCTAATTTATGTTTATCATGTATTAAAAGTACTGCCTTGACTTGGGATAGTTCAAGGATTCTTTGCGAGATGTAATTTCATAGCAATGTAAAAGACCTGGGGTTTGTTCCAAAACATACACATCAACTGGATCCAACTAGAATCAGATAAACATTTTCTACTGGCATTTCTAATAGAGATTCTGTCATTTTTCAAAGTTTTTAAACACATTTCCCTGGCTTTTTGAAGACTTCTGTGTTGGTTACTTAGTTGGTGATTTCTTTGTTAACATGTGCAAGTGTTCATTTATTCTTTTGGCATCCTTATTTTACCATTTGCCTCTGTGGAGGAAAAGCTTTTTAAAATACACCAGTAAAATGTTAACTAAGAGTAAGATGATCATATTTTAAGGTTATATTTTCTGATTCTCACCGAATGCTTACTTGGGACTAAATTGTCAGTGGGATGTTTTAATTCTACCCATCCATGTTGGCTGGTCTGAGAGCTCCATTTTGTGCAAAATGGCATTTTTAATTTGCAATTAAAAAAATCCCCCAACCTTCTGTAAGTTTGACTACATGCCCACCCCTCTCTTTCTGCATTCAGAGGAACCTGTCATCCTTCTGTGGGAGATTTCTTACAAATTAAAGAAAGGAGAGTTGGCCTGTAGAGATTCCTCAGCAAATATAGAAAGAGAAATTAGCTTATAACATTAGTGGTGTTAACTACATTGTTCAAAGCTATTCAGAGTACTTTGTTCTTTTGTTTGCTGGCGTTCTTATTTCCAAAGTACTTCCACCTCTAATGATACCTTATGAAAGCCAAGTAAGTTAGATAGAGGCATGACTCCTCCCATTTCAGACTGCAAACACAAAATTGAGCTTGTAAACATACAGACTTGGCCTTTTGAATATCTGGCCATAAATGTTTCATGGCCCCTATACAATGCACACTTATAATTGAATTACACTGAGAGGATAACATGTTATTGTGTTGTCTCCTGTAGGGTTCATAATAATTCTTATCATGTATTTCCAGAAGACGCTATTTTATTTTATTCCTGGCATTACAGACAAGCCTTTAATGTACTTAATCTTGAAGGGCTCCTTGTGTAAGAGCTACTTGCTCAAGCAAGGACTGTTCAAATGGGCAAAGACAATTCACTTTGGGCTTATTTCTGAAATTTAGGCACAACACTGTGCAAGAAGAAGAAGGAAGGGGAAATGGCTGTGCAGTGGCATTGGTCCCATGAGCTCATAGAGCGCTTTCCAGAGTCTTTTTATGCAAACATACAGCCACAGTGGTGCTGGGCCTTATAGCGTTCATGGCTGTCCAAGTGTTGGCCAGCACATAGTTCAAAGGAGCAGCATGACCACTTGTGCCTCTTCCAACCCATCTGTGCATGGCCCCAGAGGGGAAAAGAGCAATGCCCCCACCACTCCAAATGACAGGACCGTGATCTTGCCTTGCCCTGTGTGCATGTGGGTCTTTACATACACCTCCCGTGCTGTGTGGCCGTGCCGTGCTCATGGCAGTCAGGAACGAAAAAGAACATGAGATACCAGGCTTGCACAACCCCTTGTGAATGAGGCTGTGTGTGTTACCAGGGAGGGGACTGGTTAAGATCCCCTGTTTAACACAATGAGCCTTTAGCACTACTGCAGCAATGTTGCAGAGGAAGGTGTGAGACTGAGTATTGGACTCAATATGAAGTTTGCTGAATGTCATGAATAAACTGTGTGCAATGGGTATTAATTAAAAGCATATGTGAAAGTAAAAACATTCTGCAGTTGCATATCGATAGGTCTGAGCTGTAGTTAAGCTACTTAAGTAGTAACTAGCAGTGGTGCATATAACATAGTAACAGATTTGCATAACATAAACATTCTGAGTATCAAGTTGTGGCCCATATACTTTTTGTGATATTATCATTACTAATCTTATGGTTTAGTGCTGCATGCTTGACAGGCTACTTATACATTATAATAAACTGTTATTACACAGGGACCCTTGCAGAGTAACCATAGTTACACACAGAGTACACTTCTTTTGGTTAAAGTAAACACAAATATAATCATCGGGGTCAGTACTGGAGCTTTGTAGGTTAACAGTTTGCTGCCAGCAGTGAATAAAAGGAATGTATCTAGCAGTTCAAAGTAAAATTCACTCACCCTTTTATGAAGATTGAAACATGCTATTAAAGTAAATTATTACAGTGATTTGTTTTATTTTTGTCTTTGTGATATGATTACTTTGAGTCATCACCATTTTGGTTAGAGAACCTGAAAAAAAATCCTCTTTAGTACCAGCCTCATCTCAGTAGAGTAGCTTGACAGTCCATTCTAATGCATTTTAACCAACTTATAAATCATTTTCTGGAGGCTAATGATTTATTACTGCTGTAATGAACTTTAGAGCATCAATACATTAGTATCCACTTTGAAAAAAAGCCATTGTCAAATCCTATTGTAATGATGATCAGTTTACTATTGTTATTAATGACCCCGATCAACTCTTTGAATCTATGAATAACCCTGTTAGATGACAGAGGTCTTCCATTTGGGCAAAAATCAATGCATATGTAAAATAAAATTATGTGACTTTCTGGACATTTTATCAGTGCCTATGTTCCTGTTCTCTGCAAAGATTCAGAACTACTTGTAAGTTCACCAAAGCTGGCATGATTTAGGAATAAGGAATCACTGGAAATATTTTAAATTCAAAATTAGGAAATGTCTCTGTTTTAGGAGAGACTGCTTGATGCTTTGTTACCTAAACACTTTCCAGGTGTGGATATACACTGGCTGCTTAATAGACATGTGAGGTCTCAAATGGAATTCTTATTGCCGTATCCATTATTTTTCCTCTGTGGTGGAAGGAGCATGTAATACAGAGTATACATTACAGACTGTACCAAGTGCTGCTTCTTAAGTTCCTGAATTATGTGGTTTTTTCCCTTTCATTTTGAAATAAAAAATAGACCTCAGTGACTTGACCAAAATAGTAATTACCATGTTAAGGTTTTTTCAGTGTTCAGAGATGTCAGAAATTTGACCTTTGAGGCTTTTAAATCTGACCTTGTTGCTTCTTTCCATTCATTAAGCTGCAACCTTTGCTCTCTTGTCATAAAAGATAAATGAAGATTCACACAATCTTTATTTAAGAGAAGATTTATTGTTTACACTAATGTAGATTAAGTAGAAGCAAACCAATTATTTATTGTGCCAATCATGTCTTCTTGAACTTTAAGTTAGTTATCACAGTTCTATAATTACCATTTCCAAATGTTCATTGCAAACTCAAAGTGTAAATAGATTTTTTAAATGTCTTTGAAGATGTTATTATATTATATGAATAAGTGAAAGAATACTTCTAGACTTCCATGTAATGATCTATAGAAAGAAATTAAATTTCAAAATTAAATAGCCAAAATAGGGCCTTCATACACATAACATTGTATTTAAATGATTCTTCTGCTCAGTATTTTCCACTCTGGAAGCAAATGATAGAATTTTCTGTTGCCACAGAAGCACATTTGTTGACACATAAATTAAAAACTAAAGAAAATTTATCAAACAAACCTAAAAGCGGTTCAAATTCATCTCTTTGCTCATACATCCTCTGATGAAGAAATCCATAGGCAAGAACATACCGGCATTGCAAGAATTTGTACACTGAGGTAGAAACTTGGGTTTTGTTACTGGTTTTGGTTTTGGTTTCAGTTTTGTTAATATATCCATCTGAAAGGAAGTTGCTTGAAATTGCTTGTTTAATGCTAGATTTTAACTAACACTGTATGGATTCAGGAAGAGACAGGAGGAAAAGAGGCAAGAATACCCTGCAGCATACATGTGCTACCGCATCCCTTGAGGTCTGGCTGAAACCAACATAAATGTTTTCTCAGATGTCTCAAGGAGAGTGTATATTGCGCTCCCAGGAGCAATCATCTCTCTCCCTGCTTCAGGCACGACATTGCCAGAGGCAGACATGGTGCTTCTGGAGACATGTAAAGTCTCTTGCTCTCCCACCATTCATTTAGACCATGACCTGTACTTGGTTACTTCACTGTGAAGCTTGGTGGTAACCAGAACGTGGCTTCTCTTTTGGCATCTAAAGTGTGCTGCTAATGTGCTGGTGTGAAATATACAAGAAAACACAATCTTCCAAAGAGGCAGGAAGAGCAGCTTTGGACTTAAAAGACAGTGAGAATAGTCCTGCTTCTAAACAGAAGTCTGGAGATGGGCACCAGTAACAGCAGCCTGGAGTCAAAAACATGAGGCCTCATTTTGAGGAGTATTTTAGACTAATATTAAAGCTAAGCAAAACCATATAAGGCAGTGGAAATCAATGTGTGCGTTTAACTGTGAGTTATGTTGGGGGATCATCTTGATACGTTATACCATAGCAGTTCATACATTCCTGATCCTGACTTTTTGAGGCCTTGGGGAGCCAAACTATAGCTTAGCTCCTTGATTCATATGCAGTTCAGCCAGGCTTTACTTCTTAAGCATGTCAGATGAGATCAAGGTTTGCAAATGCTCCCAAGTTAACTAGCCAGACCTGCCACTTCAGAACTACACTGGAAAACAACCCAAAGCCATGTGTCATGTATCCACACCTCTAAGAAGGACACATGGGTAGATAGTTGAGGTCAGCCTACACACTGCAATTTGGGAGGAACAAATTAGATAACAGTGGGATGGTGATTAGGTATAGCTGCTTCATTCAGCAGGTTTTAGAACGCTGAGTAGCATGGCACTTATTTCAATGAACATCTGCTTCATAAATTAAATAGTTTTCAGGAGTTATCACAGAAATTGAAAGCTGCGTTCTAATTCCACTTACTGTATTTTACTGTTATTCCTAGTGTAAGGGGCATCAAAACTGTACTCCAACAGAACAAAATTCTCTCTTTAAAATGAACAGTTATATCATACATGATGAATTCTTCATTAAAGTCAGGATTTAATTTAGTTATTAAACATCTATTTTTTCTTTACATTTAGAATGGGATATAGTTGAATCATCTCTCATCTATCTATCAGTATATATTATTCTATACATAACTTGTTTTTAAATATTCTCTTGTATTGATGATCTTCCTAATTTAATTACATTAAGTACTGGAACATATTGATTTCTGCCATAGGAAAACACTGTAACTTTGTTGTTACAAGAATTGAAATCACAGGATGTAGATTTAAAGTACTTTTTTAATTCTAGTTCTTTAAAAAATGCATTTCTTACTCTGTGTGGGAGAGGTAAGCACTTTGCATTTCACCAAAACAGCTGTGAAAACAAGATGTCCACATATTACACAAATAAATCATTAAGATCAGTTTTTCAAAATATATAAGGAAATTATAGCCCTGGTTTGGATCCTGAAAGTGTCAAAAGAATGAAAAAAATGCTGTTTTTTCTGTTCCTGAATCAGAATCTGTGTGCTAAAAAACCATCACAGACTACTCTGAAGAACCATTTTCAGGTGCAGGGCTACCTGAATTCATCTTTTCGCAGATTCTGATAGTTCCTGCCAGGGGAGGGGGAGGATTTCCTGTTGTACTTTCTACAGTATTAATTACAGCATTTAATTTTGCTAGAGAGCAGTAACAGGAAGATGTCTCTTGTTAAATTGTTGTCAGTAAAACCAGAACATTTTTCACAGTAGTTGCCAGCCACAGTGGTCTGGCCAGACTTTAAAGATTATCAGAACTGACAGCCACTGAGTAAGTGTAGAAATTCCATATAATTCTGCAATAAAGTGGTGTTCTGATGATTCAGAGTTTTAATATACATATTCCAAAATTTCAGTCCTAGAATACTGTCATAATATTCATGTTAATAAATAGCATGGAATGAGGTCTTGGGGAAAAAAAAACTTAGAAGCAAAATACTCAGAAAATGAGAGAAAAGCTGAAAAGCATGGCTCGTAGCTATGTGTTGCCGCAGCTACTCACCTATATTTCAGCTGAGGAAATGAAAAAGTATCTAGTGAATTTTAACACCTTGTAGTGTTCCTGTTTGCCTTTTGAGCATGTTTATTTTTGCTAGTCCTGAAATTACAGAATGAATTAAAAGCTGAAAAACTTGAGCATCACACTGATAACATGCTTAGCCTTCTAAAGTACTTCTAGTGTGTTCACTTTACTAACCTTGTATGCAAATATATCAAGATTAATGGGTTACAAGTCTTATGTTATCTTTTTCTAAAATTAAGGAAAGCATTTTGGATGCAATGACAGTTTGCCGAGCTCTAAACTGAAACAGATAGAGGATGTTAGGCCTCAGTGTAGAAAGAAGGCGGCACTACTTTGGTTCTTTTCATAATGTTGTTTTTGTTTTTCTTGTACTTCCTAACTAGTAGTGGTAATTACTTACATGCAAAATATTTTTCATTAAAACATAAGATACAGGTTCTGTTATTTTAAACAGTGCAAAGTGCAGTTATTTTTCACAACATTATAATACTACTGATATAGTATGATATGGAGCAATGTTTATCATGTGTCAGTAATTTTCAAACTAAATTATCTCAGCAATACTTTTAAGACATAGTAAGTGCTACTTGTTTATGAGCAGGGATTTGCTGGTTTGTTTGTTTCTTATATGTCAGCCCTTTTCACTCTGTTGTGCTGGAATCGAATTTGTTTAGGTGTCAGATGTTGGTAGCTCATCTAGGATTCATTTAAGAATTCAGTTTACCATTTCTTAGCAAGAATAAAGCCCCACTTATCCTATGGTTTTGTTGACTCTACAATGCTGACAGGAGTAAAATTTAATAATGTAAGAAGATTAATTGGAGTTACATGGGAAGCAAGTATTCTATATATGACTACATCTGAACAACTACCTTAAAAAACCACACTTCTTATGGCAGATGCTGTTTATTCAACTTTGAGAATAAAAGCAGTCCGTTTCAGGTACCATAAAGGTCAACTATAGCATTACACTGTGCAAAAGCAGCTCAGAATTTTCAAAATAAATCTCTAAATTCTCTAAATTTAAATATATAATTTTAAAAAGTTTTAAATATTTTTTCCTAAATATTACAGATGTAGAGATTAAAATTCTCTACAGTTAAGTTTGTAAATGCATACAATAATTAAATGTATGGGCTTGATTTTAAGGTTTCCATAATGGGCTGTAGTTTTCACAGAATATCATAGAAGGCACTTCAGGATCCTTTCTTTTCTCTAACACATGCATATTTTATATGTATTTTGGTGCAATTCTCCTTAGAATGTAAATGTAATGCCAATGTCTTTTTTGTAGTTAATGCTCAAGGTTAACAGAAGTATCTAGGTATGTTTTTCATTCGAAAATGCTTTTATTCTCATCTTCTTAATGTGCAAAATAAACAAACCAAGATTTTTTTATTAATGTGGTTTTAAGTGTAGCAACAGAAGTATAATTTGTTGAAATGCCTCTGTCACTCGAATGCAGCATTTTTCTTTTATTCTTCAGAGAAAGAGGACACTTGTAAACTCATTCAATTGCTTATCTGTAAACACCACTGGGGCCCTGTTTTGGCTTTACATTCATGAGGAACTCCTCTGCTTTTCTCAGATGAAGAATTAGACACTTAAAATGACAATTTCACTTACTGTAAATTACACTATACATATGTAGCTTGTCTGTCTGAAAATCATTGTGTTTCTTGACTACCATAAAGGGTACGTTGCACACTGAAAACAGGAGAAGGAAGGGTAATTGAAGGAACTCAACCTACCTAGTGCATTACTCATGTCGTCCGCTTTCAAAATGTGATGTAAACAAAGGCTAATGCATAAGCTGAAGTTGACTTTGTTTGGTTTATTTTCTTTCCATATGCTTCTAATTTCCTTATTCCACTAGCCAATTGTACATCCTTCATCAGTCCTTCATTAGTCATTCAGTCAGATTTTATGTAAACTGAGTCCTGAGATCTATGTACTAAACCTGGGAAGGTAATTATAAAAATTGCCCATGCAAATTGGTAAAGGCATACATAAATTGCCAGTTAGAGGCTTAGCTAGTAGTTTGCTTGCATATTTACCTGAATTGCATTCATAATTGCAGTAATTATGTGAACAGTCATGGATGCACTTTTGCACACACAGCAACTACATTTTAAAATTTCTTCCTGAAGTAAAATGATTGCTTTGCTGAGAGAAGTAAAAGAGGATAAAGTAAATTTCTGTAGTTACAAAATTCACAATTACTGGTAGAGGATGACCCTATTCTAGAGTATTAATGAAACTTAAAGAGCTGTGGTAATGCAATGTAAAGTTAGACACGGGTTGAATGGTACACTAATATGAAGAGCTCACCTGAAGGCAGCCTGTGACATGATAAAACAGTGTGGATAGGTCTTTTTGTTATTCGGGATATTCCTCTGTCATGTCATTTTGAGATCATGTGAATTCTAATCTTTCTAATGGTTAAATATTCTCTTCCATAGCATCTGAGTACTTGCTGGGTCAGGGTAGCTTCCAGGGTTACCTTCTGGCAGTGTAAAAGCTTGGTACATAGATCCCATCTAAGATTTGGGTGGGTTTTATTCAATCACATTAATCAGAATTTGACCCATTAATACATTGAAAATTAGAACGCAGGCCTTTGTCTGTCAACAGAGCTGATGTATGGGCAGCAGAAGAGTTTGGGAATTTCAGAACAAGCTTGGTGTGCTCACAGCAGCCTGAACCCCAGGGAATGTAAGCAGTTGTGTTTTGTACTGTATGAATATTATTACTCATCATTATGTTCAGCTCTGGACATTAGTAGGTTAGATAATCCCAAACAGAAGTTAGAAGTAGATTATTACGACTAGACCCTCATCCAAGAAGAAAGGGAAAGGGAAAACGTCATAGAGTCCTCCAGATTTTCTTTAAAGTGATGCAACTATTCAGCCAGACAAAAGCATTTCAACACTTTGGTGAACTTGTGAGGCTATGCTGAGAAAACACCAGGGCCATTTCTTTGAAAGGTTGTCTTCTCTCCAGACATCATCACTCTGAATGCACAGTGGTTAAAGCCTTCTCTAACTTGAAAAATTCCCTCTAAAGTCCAACTTTGCAGTCTCTCATTAATCTGCTGTGTTACCTATTCTTCCTTCTCTTTCTTCACCGTGAAGACATCATTTCCAAAGCTTGAAGTTCTTGTATTTCAAGGTTGGTTTTTTTAATGTCCTGAGCTCACGTTCTGTAAATTTCTTCATTTTTATTTTTTTCCATTGCAGATAGGAATCACCAAAACAGGTGATGTACCCTGAGTTTATCTGTGTCAGGATATGCAAAACAACTATTATATCAAAACAGATTCTTACCACAGACTCCAGTATGCTTCCCTGGCATGCAGAAATATAGTGAAATCACTGTATATAAGGTAGAAAAAATCACTTTCCCAGCTGTTGGTTGCTGCTCAGCAATGTTGAAAGTACAAGTCTGTAAGATAAAGGAAAAAATAAGTTTTCTCAGCCAAACCAAGGTTGCTGCTTTATTCTAATGATTAATGGGACAATAAGAGGCTTCATGATCAAAAAGAATAGACTGAATAATGAGTTTAAAATGAAATCATAAGTTGTGATTGGCCAAAGTATTCCTTTTCAAAAAGTTACGGCTTTCACTTTTTTCTCTTAAATTATTTTGTTAAGGTGATCAGGCTTTATTAAGGAAAGTATCCAGCATTTAGAAATATTAAACCAGGAAAATAAAGATATATTCTTAAATTTAAAAGTAGGTTCCCAGGAAGGTCTTCTGTCGCATGTTAATATAATGGACACTAAGCAAAATAGATTTACTAATTTTAATCTTTTGAGACTGCTGGATATCTGTTCATTTTCTACATAGTTGAAAATAAAATGATTGAGATTTTTCTTGTTTCAGAATTATAATATTGGACTTGGCAAGCTGCAGATGGATAATTACACTGGAGATGTTAAATAGGTTTTAGAGACAAAATTGTAAATAATACAATACAGAAGAATGATGGACTTATTAGCATACCATTAAATCACTTTTTCCCTAAGAGCCAAGTGTATTTTTCATAACTTACAAAAAGTGTCTTGCCTGGCAGTAACACGTGTGCTTAATGTTTACAAAATCCACAATATTTGACTATGGTGTTAGGTTTATATTGCAGGAAAAATCATTACAACATAGTTACAAATATCAGTAAGTTTATCACTTGATAACAAGATCATATGTATGAAAAACAATCTCTTCTGAGTTACACATTTTTCAGACCTTTTGTTTCAACTTCCATTAGTGCTATCACTCACACTGAGTTTACAGGGCTGCAACATAGCAACAGGAAGATTTGGTAAAAGATCTTTTCACTAATGTAATTTAAACCATCCAAGTCATTCTTATTAGTCTAAATTATGTTCTTTGTTATGATTTCGTACTTAATAAAAAGTGGAATCATGGGGGATATGGTTTTTTTTCAGGTCTACTGGTCCTGGACAGGAAAACTATGATCTTTATCAAGGAAAAATTAACTTAGTCCAGAAATTCACAAAATGCACACCCAAAACCTAGGTGACTTTAGTTTTCAGCAAACACACGTCACTGGTGATCGATGGATAATGTGCAGTCATAATTCTATGTAGTTTAGTATCAGGGTGGCAGGGAGTTACAGGAAGGTTTGTTTGGTTTAGTACAACTGTTGTGTATGGGAATGCAAGAGCTAGAACAGCACCATTTCCACCCAAGACTGAAATGGCTAGTAAAACAGTTTGCTTAAACAGGGATTGTATTTATCAACGAGCCTTCAGAACTCTGAACCAGCTGAGTCTCCCTAATCCAGCCATTCCTGTTCAGACTTTGCTTATGATTAATTCTTAGGAGAGTTTGTTGTAGTCACAATGCCATTTGTAAACTACAACCCCAGATAGGACACTATGGCTCCAGGAAATAATTTCAAGGATGCTCCACATCACAGTGCCCAAGCCAAAGAATATAGACAATTGCAGACTAGATCTGCCTCTGTTACTCCAGTTTTAAAGATCCAGCTTCATATCACATTGGAATGGAAACAAGGTCCGTTAAATGTTTGTGCAGAACAGCAGGAAATCTCATAAGCCTAATGATGAGAGTAATGAGATGATTAGAGCACATAGCACACTCAGGTTTTAGTTGTTTTTCTGCCTTCTGGGTGACACAGATTTTTGTTTGAGATCCTTCTGTCCTTTATTTCTGTCCAGTGCCTAAACAGGTGATCAGCACTGTAAAGACAGCCTCTCCTCCCTTGCAAAAGCCCTTTTCAGTGAAGTAGCATACTTAGATTAAATCTTATTGACGGTATTTCAAAAATTCTTGTTCCAGCTGATGTGCTGCAGAGTGCAGTTTTGTGAGGGAATTGGCATTTCTTGGGACTGAGATAAGATGCAGTTCAAATCCTAGAGAGTTTTTCTGTAGCGTTAAGAGACACAAGACACCCCAATATTGCACCAACTCTTCAGGTGTCACAGCTGGTTTAGTGTGATTTCCTAACCAGAAGGAATTTTCTGTCTCTTCCCACATGGACATCCCCTGCACTTAGGCAGACATCCTATCATTGAACCTGAGGAACGTGGCTTTTCAGATAAGATATTAAACTCAATGAGCAGCAGACCCTTTGTTGGGGTAGGCAAATTGAACAATTATTGAGATAAGAGGAACGACAGAAGGCACAGAAGGACGCAAAGTAGCTGAATATGCATTTCAGATGAATCACTTTTGAAAACCTTTTTGCTTTATATAAAATATTGACTATTGTATAGGTTTGTTTGACCAAACTTGCCAACTAGAAGGAAATGACCGTTCATTGTCCTTTAACTTCACATGGTGTACAGGGTGAGAAAAGCAGACTCCAATTCACCATCAATCTCCAGAATTTGTTGCTGTGCATGGAAATAATGCAGCATTGCAAATCTAGGGTTGAGCTTTTTCAAGAGAAGATGAGAACCAAGGCAGAACATGAATTAACATGACATACAGTATGGAGTCACCAAGAATGATCTGTGGTTATAACTCTTAGGTTTTCTGTTTCACCTTTCAGTGTTTTTCCCTGATGTATCTGTCATTAAAGAATGTAGGTCTAGTAGCTTCTGCTTCAGCAGCCATCCCTTACTGGAACTAAACTCATTAAAACAATATAAGAGCCTGAATGTACTAGAATTCAAAATGTTACTTGGTCATTCAAGGTCTCACCATCTTCCTCGAAGACTTTCACTCCAAGATAGTAAATGACTGCATCTGTGTTACCCTAAGCATACAAACATTGGCATACCCAAATCATTCGCATGGAGTCAGTCTTAACATAATAAATACTGTAAAGTCACATGTTATTCTTTACTAAGTGTAAACATCCTTAAATACCTTTATTTAAACATCCCGGTCTAATTTTAATATTTCCATTTTGAAATAAATACTTTCTAAATACTATGCAAGCTTCACTTTCTTTTGAAATATGTAATATGATGAATATGTGAGTATCTCATTGGAAATTTATTTATTTAAATGCTAAGTCCCCCAATCTTCTAAATATTAACACTACCATATAAAATATTTAAAATGTGTGACAAAATTCGGTAGCAGATACCCTGACAACAGTGAGAAGTATACAGCTATGCACTAACTACTTTCCTTGCCCTGACCTGTGCTTAGCACTTGCTGCTCTGTGGCAGATCACGTGGCCAGATCCTCTCTTGGCAAATCTGTTGGAGAATTTACAAATCATCTACTGGAAGGTGACACTGATTCAAGAAAGACTCTCCAGACTGTTTCATTAGTATAAAACTATCCAATACAACTTCCTCTACTTTGTGGTAGGGCAAGATGGATGGTGTGGTCAGGGTACCTTTGTCTGTTAAAGCAGATAGAGCAAACACGTGACAGATAATAGTCACATTGGCCAACTCACTGCGGGAAGATAGTTCGAAACTGTTGTGGTGAACATCATAAAAAAACCCAGAAGAATAGAATAAGAATAGAAATAGAATAGAATAGAATAGAATAGAATAGAATAGAATAGAATAGAATAGAATAGAATAGAATAGAATAGAATAGAATAGAGCAGAAGCCAATGAAGGTTACAGAAATCTCATGCTGGCTACTATGTTGCTGGTCAGTCACAGGAGCAAAGCACTGCAAAGATGACAATAGCTGCCTACATCCCCTCTTCCATCCTGCCCTACAGCAAGCATAGCTTCTCACTGTTCACAGTATTTCCAAGGACCTAGTTTGTATTCCTAGACTTAATAATTTCATATCCCTTGGATGCTTCTATTTTTATTGTCTAAAAGAAGGGGACACAATATTGTCTCTCTCAAGTGTCTTTCTGACTTCATTTCTTTTGATGAAAGGCTATTGATTCAGGTGTGTTTGCATGAACCTGTGAATATACTGCTGACTCAGGAGTTCTTTGGCATCACTAAACTAAATGTGAAATGCATGATTGTTTTCCTTGTGTAAATAACTTGTGAAATAGAAAATGGTTCTGTTGTTATTTGCAAAAAAAGCAGTGAAGGGATAATATTGTTATCAGGAGATGTGTGCTAGGATATTTGACTTGTACCTCCTAGATTCCATTTGTCTGCTGTCAACCTATACCTGCTGTTAAGCATTAGACACTTAAAAAAAGAGAAAAAGATAAGATAAATTATTCACCATTAATTCTTTAAAATGAGTCACTATTAAAAGCTTAATTGTTTGCTGAGAGGGTCCAAATTAGTGGACTTTGCAAGATCAAACAAAATTGAAGATATTTGTCCAAATTAAAATGGAAACATGCATCCAGAATATACCAAATGAACATGTATGCTCCTGTAATAATAATTTTATTATCTTCAGCTTCCAGGCCAGACTTTTAATTATGACCCTTTATATCAGTGAAAACCATGTATTCAGGATTAAAAACCCATTTCTTTAACTAGTCTAGTTAAAGACTGTGGTTTGATATATTCTATGCTACAACTTTTATAAAAACCAGAGAACACTTCTAATAACACTTTTCTAATTTCATGGTTCAGTGCACAGTCAGTAAAGATTTAAATAATTCAGAAAGAAAGCCTATTCTGTTTCTTTATTAGAAGTTTGAGTCAGGCAAATTCTTTGACATTTAATAGGTTTTTAACCCTTTTAATAACTTCTTATAATGAAATTTATTGGAGGTTGTTTTAAATAAAGGGTTATTATATTAGAGTGAATAGCAGTCAGTAGTTTTTTATGATTAGTTTTGAGACCCTGGCCCTGTGTGACTCAAAGGATATTAAAACATAAAGTAGAAAAGAATGTTAATAGTCACCAAATTAACTGTGTACCAAGAAATATAGAAACTGTATATTACTGCATTCTTGTCATTATGTGATCATGCTATAAAATTTTGCAGTTGAATTTTGAGTATATAATTGTTTTAAAGGAGCTTAAGATCACTTACAGAACCAGTACTATATAAAACAACCTGAAGTGGTTTAATTTTTAACAGAATGATTTTGAAAAGATTAGAGTAGTAAATTTAATAGGGTTTTTTTTTCGTTTAGGGTTCTTTTTACATGTGAGGTTTCTACTGTTTAATTTTAAGACTGTTCTCCTAGTCAACAGGAATTTTGAATGATCTTTTCATTTTATGCTGAAAATGCACTGGGCATAGTATATAAAATACACTTGAGTATGACACTAAAATATTCCCCAAATACCCACTTACTTTAAAGCTTAGTCTTTCATTATGCAGTTAGCTGATACAGAAGAGAATTATAAAAATGAGATGATGAAAACACACATCCCTTCCTCTGTTAGGTGGTGCTTTGAGTTATTCCTTTTAATGTGTTTTGAATGGTTCTCTGTGGTCATTTTACCTTAGCTTTCTTAACAAGTCTTTCTTTAGCATTCATTCTGTTATATATGTGCTAAAAGAAGACTTGGTTGCAGATATGATTTCTACTTTAACTCAATGGAAACAAAGATCTGATAGTATGTGGATCTTTGGGTTTGACAGTCTTCGTTCAGAACAGGACACACATACCAATTACCAGTTTTATTCACTCTAATCAGTGAATCCTAACTTCTTGTCAGATTTTGGACTTCTAAATATTGGGGTCACTTTTCATTTTTCTCTAGTGTACAAAAACAGATGTTCAAGTTATCTCAGGTTTTAAGTTATCTCATGGAATAGCATCACCATGATGGAAAACAACACATGAAACTTCATGGTTTGCTTTTGATTCAGTTGATATTCATCTAGGATCCTAACCACCAACATGCACTGAATAACCATGAGGTACTAGGGCTTGATTATCAGTATGAACTGAGTGAAAGGTGTCTAAAATGGACATTTCTGTATTTTTAGACACTCTTTTAAGTTTAAACTTAGCTCTGATTGTGTGATGTATTGGTTGCATCTTGGATCATTAAAAAAATTTATGAGCTTTTTGCCTTTGCAATTGTTTGTTTTGATCATGAATGGTAGGTATGGTCTCCCAAACACAATTCCTTCTCCGTGTGACAGCTCTCACAAACCTGTCTGACAACTTAATGTTCTCTTTTCTTCTCTTTTGAAACCTTGACTTAGAGAGTCAAGTGATGATGTAGGAATTCATTTTTTTTCCTCTCTTTTTTTAATGAGCATCTCTGTGTCACTGGAAAACATCTTGCAGATGTGCATTGACTTATGTTAGAAGACAATTAAAGCACCTAAAATAAAACCAATAAAATTTCTAAGACAATGTCATGGCTTTTCAGGAGGTTGGCACAACTGGAGCTACTGCTGCATTTTAATGTAGCATTAGTTGGGAACAAATGTTCAGATTTAGTATGGGACAGCTAGTGGCATGAGTTGTCCTGGGAATATAAATGAGAATATCACTAATAACAGGAACCTCTTCTGCCTACCAAAAAATGTCTGTGATGCCTACATGGTGACTCAGATGGGTGATCCAGTAAAGAAGAAAGCACACTGTGGGTATCTTCATAGATAACACTTAAGATCACCTGGGTTTTTCTTCCTTTGTTTTTTTTTTTAATTAATTGATTGAAACAGCATCTTACAGTGTGAAAAACTGTTGCTGTCTGACTTACCTTGACCGCTTAGACAAGAAGCAAAGAGCTGTCAACCACTTCCACAGTGTCTATCAGAAAAGTTCATAAGAGCTCTCAGCTAGTAGAAAACCAAGCAAAAATCATTGTCTGATGGTGGTAATAGAAATAATGCCTGCTGTTCCTTGATATGAATTGTCCAGGTTAGTGAGATTCGTGATCTTCGCTCGCTTCAGTGAGTAAGGCCTGTGTATTTTTCCTTATGTTTTAATGTTTTCATCTCCAGTGTATAATCCCTGGTGTTTCTTACATATACTTAGACCTGTTGTATTTACTTCAATATGTTAAGGCAACCTGTCTTTCTTCTTTGATCTAATGATAACATTTATTATAAATTAGTTTAAATAGGGAGGACAATTTGGACTTTTACAGCTTTTCAGAGAGATGTTGCATCGCAGTTCTTAGTTATAACAAGAAAAATAATGTGGGAATTATTTTTCTAACAACACATTGGTTTTGAAACTGCCTGCATAATGCTTCTTTGAAAAAAATTATTTGCTTCCGAAAAGTCACCTTGTGGGACATTAGTTAAGAGTCCTGCAATTTGACTATTTCTGCATCTTGCATGATTTAACCAGCTTGTATTGAAAAGACAGATAATTAGGGACTTTTTAATGCTATATGCTATATCATGTGATAGATGAAGGATTCTATTTGAATGCTGTGTCAGATATGAATATCTGTATTACGTGGACTTTAGGGCACAATATTTCAAGAAAGATGAAGGTTGTTGGATACAGTCCAGAGGACAGCAGGAAGAATGTTCAGAGGTGTAGAAAACACAGCATATGAAAAAAGTCTTTCAATCTTCAGGTTTAGTTGTTTAGTCTAAAGAAGAAAAAAACTGAAAGGAAATTCATAATAGCCTTCTAGTGTGTACAACTTTTCTGTAAAGAAGGAGAAAAGCATTCCTCATGTCCACTGGGAACAAAGCAAAAAGTAGTAGGTTTAAATTACAACAGAGGAGATTTAGGTGAGACATTACGGAAAAAAGCCCTTTCCACTGTAAGGATAGTTAAGCACAAGAATTGCCTAGGGAGGTTATGAAGAGGTTAGACAAACATCTGTCAGAAATGATTTAGGTATAGCTAATCCTGCTGTGAGATAAAGTGTTGGACTAAATAACCTTTTGAGGTCCCTTCTAGCACTATTTTCTCTGATTCTGTGATTAGGATACTGTACTCACATTGTCCTGCAGGAAGATGTTTCTGTGCAGGGATGATATCACTGTATTCTGCACTGCATGCTTTGTTTTGGTTTTGCTTTAAGCTGATGGGGAGAACGATGGTCTGATGTTAGCTTTGTTCTTGGTACCTTAGAAGCTTTGAGCAGAGCATCAGGAGCTTGTTTTCAGCCAGACAGCCCTGTTCTGGTTTTGCACTAAATATGTGCCAATAAGGGTTATCGGTACACACCTCAGAATTAGTGGCTTTACTATGTCTTTTAACTTGCAGTCAAACACTTATATGGGTGGATGCTCAGTTTCTGCTTATAAGCGAAATGCAAACAGAAAAAAAAATAACCATGCAAAGAAATGTATTATAGTTTCCCCGTTAGTAAAACCAAAATAAAACCAGGCATGTTCTAAAGCTGAATATAACACAAGTTGTGAAACATCCTGGAACTGACAGATGGAGAATGATATTAAAGTGCCAGATATTATCATTATTACCTCATCAGAGAGACCATTGAAGGCGTCAGTTTAAGACTGTCCTTATCCTCTGTAACACTCAAACTCTTTAACTTTGTTCTTCCATTTGGCATTCTGCCACCCGGCAGGATTTGTATTCAGCTTTGCATTCAGCAGGAGGGTGTTCGCAATATTGCTTCTGCATACTGAATATGGCTCCAGCACAGCTACACATTGGTGGGTTTTGCAAAACTCCATCTGGAGGAACAAGGAACAGGTTCTGATTTTGAAGTAGTTTAAAAGAAATTGGTCATACTTTGCATGCAATGTTGACAGAGAGTCTGTGTGATTAGTGCCACTGTTCCTGCAGAGATGAGGTCGTCACAGCAGTTGAAACAGGGGCATACTGTCACTCCACAGCCGTGACCCAAGCGTGTGGTTTTCATGGGTGGGACTGTTCTTGAACCCAGCAGGGAAGATGGGACAGTTCTTGGTTTGTTGACCCTTTAGGAACCTGAAGGTTCATCATCACATGTTTTCCACAGTGTAATCTCAGCCTTTCATAGTTATGTGGTTAGCTGCCTGTTCTTACTCAAGGAATGAGCAGTTTCCATTTTCTTAGACAATCCCACTTTTTCACTAGGAAGGAGCAGGGTGGGGGAAGGTAGGCTCTGTCGTGCGTGGCAGAGAGGTGAGCCAGAAACCTCATCTGCAGATGTGGATCCTCCGTGCTGAGGGCCACAGCTCTGTGTGATGGACTTACACTGGCATGTTCTCTGCAGGCAGGTCCCCTAGGTGAGGGTTTCTGGCTTAGTATCTGAAAGGGTACATATACTGTTAAATAAACTTACTTGGTTTTGTAAAGGTAGTCTGGTATTAATCTGATTTAAAATTCAGAAGTCAAGCTGAATTCATGTGAAAAGAAAAATACTGGGTTTTTTCTACTGCACCATCTAATTTGCAGTCCTCAGAATTTCACTAGTGAAGGGTTCTCTTGCAGATATATATATATACACACACACATGTTTTGTATGGGGATACATCCAGTACCATCCAGTTGGTGTCATGTTATCTGAAAACACAGTGTATGTTCAGTGCCGGAGTTAAAAGTAAATCACAGACTGTTTAAAAATATATGTTGTTTAAAGACGACAAACACAGAATGTTCTGCAGTATCTATCTGATAATATTTGAAGCTCATATGAAGAGTTTTTAATAAAGGAGAGATCATTTGAATAATAGTAATTCTATTATATTTTAGTTGGGGAAAAGTAATTAAAGTTATAACCTTTGCCTTGCTTTCAGAGGTAGATACTTTGCAAGTTCATTTAAAATAAGAGTTAGGAGTTTCAAATAGTGCTTGTTTCCTTTCTGGAGTTTATAAAATCATTAGGATTCTTATTCTTATTAAAAAGTGGTCTTGCTTTTCCAGCCTTTCATGAGGGGATTTATCCCCAGCTCCAATCCAGCATCGTGAGGTGTTGCACCACAAAAACCCAAGGCATTGCCAAGCTGGGCAGAGTGGGCTCAGTCCCTGCAGGGTGGTGGGCGGCCCAGGGAGGGCACGCACCCACGGTGGGGCTCAAGCGACGCAGACAGGGTGAAGGGACAGCTTTTGGGAGGGTTGTGCCTCCCTCTCCCCAGCATGTAAGGGAGTGGGTGGGTTTCCATCCCCCTGCCAGCTCACCCCTTGCTGGCCGAGAGGGCCCAGGACAGCCCACACTCCCACTCCCCATTCCCCAACTGCTGCCCAGCCCAAAAGCTGGATCCGCAGCAAAACAGCCAAGCAGCAGTTACAGATTCATGGGCACAACTGTTTTCATATGGGTTGTCTGGTAGAGGCAGAGATAATGATAGCTTTTAAGGCTAATATGTTTGGCAAGAAGGTGAGCTGATATTGGAGGGAAGGGAACAAGAAGTCGGTAGCAATCTTTAAAAATATAAATGTCTGCCAAGATTCAAATTTCAGCCTTCAATTGATTTCATACACTGCTCTGTCTCTGCTCCTCTCCTCCAGTGCTTTAGCAGTCATTAATGAACTTAAACATGTTTGTATCAATAACCCTTTTTTACCAGAAGCTATTAATTTCTAAAGCAATATAAATACAGGTATAATTGTGATGTCACGTTGTCAGAAGCCATTTCAAATTCTTTTCAGAGACACAGATACATGTAAAGTGGTAAGTATGCCATAACTAATGGTATTATTAGTTTGATTTACTGCCAACCAGTCAGCTTTACAAAAATCAATCCCCAAGCTTATAAAGTATCTCCCTAAAATTGATAAAATTTTACACTATCAATAATAAGAGAAAAGATTAAGTTACAGGTTTATCTCTTCTTTTTCTGTGTGTTACTGGTTGAAAGGTATCTTACAGATTGCTGTGATATATAGGAGTGTGTGTATGAGAGAAAGATAGGTTATAGAAGTCATGAGCTACAAAAAGTTTAAATTAAAAAAATCTGAGTGATCTTTAGACAATTCAGATGACATGTCTAACAAAGACTGTTGGTAGAATAAATGTGGTTATGTTAATATATTGAACCATTAACACGTGTCCTTATCATAATGGAACTTACACAATGGTAGTTCCTGTCAGATTTAACTCGATCTGTACAGCATGTTTGTCTGATGCACAGAAAGACAACTATATCTATTTCATTTCAGGTCTGAATTGACACTTCAATTTTAAATCACCCACGGAACACCTCAGTTTAAATCCGAGCTGCTCCCTGATACTCTTTGCTATTTGTCATGTTTCCGTATGAGTATACTGAAAAGATGTTACAATCTGCTGTAGTGTGTGTGTGGTGCATTTGACCTCTGGACAAGAAAGGAGTTTCATCCTCCAGTGCTTTTAATTCTTATCCTTGCAGAGACTGAATTTGTTGCTTGCATTAAAATAGTATGTCTCGTTAATGCTAAGAAGCGGTGACCCACATAGCACAATGGATTCATTTGTCAATCCCATGACTTCCAAGCTTTCCGTTCATATATGTCTTAGCAGCAAATCAACTCAGAAATCATTTAATCAGTCTATCAATGCATCCTTCTTGTCGGTTGTCTGAAGCCTGAAAATTCCAGTATCTCATTGGGCATCATCAGGCAAAATAGATTTGGACCTAGTACTAGATATTCAAACTCTGAAAACTGCAGCTCCCAAATTCACAGCTCACACACACAAAAATCCTAAGAAGAAAAGTAGGATCTGGAAATTGTCTTCAATTTTGAGGATATTCATGTTCCAATCTGGTTCTGAACTTCAGAATGCAAACCTGTCCCTGTTTGTTAGCATTTCTGAAATGCTCTACATGCAGTTACAGAAAGCAGTGCCCTTTTGTTCCCCCTATAAAGAAACAAGCTTTCATTGCTTTTTGCTATTCCCGTGGGCTGAGACTAGAGCCTGAATAGTTTATAACAGTCAGTGTTATGCAAATGTCAATCATATCCTTACTCTGTTTATTTCCAGTATTTACATGTTTATTTAAGTACTTGGCATTTCTTTTAAGTCTTATATAGCCAATCAGGCCAATGGGGGTCTAAAGGAACAGAACACTTTATTAGTGATATGCTTAATACAGTTTTTTTCCTCTTGTAGATGCAAGATTTACGGAATACAGAAGGAGCCCAGTATAGTTCCCATCCTCAGATGGCAACCATGAGGCCAAGGGTTCAACCTGCAGATATTAGGCAGCCAGGAATGATGCAGCACGGGCAGCTGACTACTATTAACCAGTCCCAGCTCAGTGCACAACTTGGTTTGAATATGGGTGGAAACAGTGTTCCTCACAACTCGCCCTCTCCACCTGGAAGCAAATCTGCAACTCCTTCACCATCCAGTTCAGTCCATGAAGATGAAGGAGAAGATAGCTCTAAGGTAGGCTTAGATGCTAGGATTACTATGTAAATGGTGGATATTTTTAGGACCTGGTAAATGAATCGGATGGCCACAGTTATTAAGGTGATACTTTATACATTGTTGGTGGTTGAATGAAGTGAATAAAGGGTTATGAATACAGAACTTATAGTTTCCAGTCAATTCTTCAGGCAGCTTGAGTAAATGACATCATTCCTTTTTGTGAGAGCAAACTGGAATCCTGTAAAACACTTGAGGGATAGCCATTCCTGTAGGACTTTAATATAAAGGTTGAGTCTTCTCACTTGCATAGGAGGGATGTTTGTTCCCAGTTAAAGATCAAGTTACTGCTATAAAAAGTATGAACAGTCTGTACAATATGCTAGTCTTTGCTACTTGGTCACAGGATGAGTAAATGGAACATCATAGCAACCAGAACAGAAGATCCTCTATGAACTTTAAAAATCTTACCTTGAAAATCTTGAAGACCCGTTATGCATTTATACTTTGGGAGGTGTCAACACTCCATGATGACATATTTAAGCTTCTTTTTAGTGTCAGTACAGGCATGAAGTAGTAATAGTCATTTACATAATAAATTTCTTTAAAGGATAAATGCCAATTTATATAGCAGGTTTTGAATGCAAAACCTCCCAAACCTCCCCAAATCCTGAAAACCTTCCAAAAAAAGACAGAAGTATATTATCTTGATTTTGCAGACACAAAAGCTGAGACACAAAAAGGTTGGGACTCAGCACAAAGTCATCCCATAAACCAGGATATTGACCATATTGAAATCAAGAACCTCTTTAGCTTTATTTTACAGTCACTACAAAATAGCAGTCCCGTTCGTTAGAGCAGACCTGTAGTGTAGTGTGTACCATGTGGTGTACCATGGCCATGTCTTGTGGGGAAAAGGTGCAGACTTGTGAGGAATGTGAAGAAAACATATTGGGAGTCACTGAGGAGGTATAATCCAGTCAAGAAATGTAAGTCTGATTTGTTTTCAAATTACATTGTTTTTCATGCCTCAAGCTATAAAATAATCATGTAATTGGAGACATATGTTTTATTACATTTTGAATAAATTCTGATTCAAAAGTTTTATTTCAGGACTTTCCCCAGATTTCACAAACTTTAGGTTTTAAAAATTACTGAATAATTCATACATTTTAAATGAGCACTTCCTTACTGAGAGAGACTTTAGAATACAGTTATGTAAAAATAATACCAGGCAGCCTTTACTTTTCCAGAATAATTTATTTGGTACTCCTGTTTCTTTGCTAATATTTTTACATATATTGGTGGGAGTGTGCAAGATGCTGGAGAAAGCATCCACTCAAATAGTTAAGATATACTTTCTGCTTCTATCAAATATTTCAGTTATTTCACCCACACTTTTCATGTACTTTTTCACTGCAACACTCCAAAGTGTAGGCTTCATGTGGTTTCGTGCAGACAGTACTCACCTGAAGCTAATGTTTTCAATAATGAAATACTAAGCACTGCAGACCAAGTAAAAGTTGATCCTTTCTTTGTGGAAGCCAGTTTATATAGTGTTCAACTTTTTAAGAAACCATGTTATTTTGGAAAAATCTCTTTAAAGTTCTCTCATGCTCAGTCTAAGCAGAAAAAGATGAGAAAAGGCACAATACACAAAACAAAATTAAATTCAGTATGCTGAAGTTCATATGTTGCCTTAAAATTCAATAATTATAATTTCCATGGTAAGAGAAAAGTTTTCAAGAATATAAAGTTGGTTAATAATGACAGAGGGCTTAAATTCATCTCCAGCTAGTAGAGTTTAAACTGCAAGCTTGATGGGGGGCAGATTATGCCATACTTGTGTTCTGTGGGATTTCTTAGGTCTTTGTGAAAATGCCTGAAGTTGGCCACCATCAGAGATGGGCAGTGGGCTGGCACTCCTGATCTGATGCAATGGTTCTGCTGTAGTTCCCTCCGTAAAAGACAGGAGAGTTTGAATAATCAGCGTAAGAACTTAGTGTATTGTTGCAGTTTACAATTTAAACCCTTCCACTGTGTATCTTTCTGTCACGTTGCTCTTCCTGGAAGCTGCCAGTGAATGGATACGGATACTTAAAATAAACCAGCTTTCTGTGGAGATATTTCTCCCCAGCCACAACAGTATTACATTTTCTAAGAGCTGCTTTGGAGGGGCCTGTGAGGGTTCTTCTCATGCCAGAAATCCTCCTAACAGTGGAAGAAGGCACTGGACGGGGACAGGGGGAGATAGAGTGGCCGTTCTGTCTCTTGCGAGAATCTTTTACCTGAATGTTACTTTGCCAAATTTGTTTTCTCTTTGTTTTATAAACTATCATGTAGATGAGTGTCATTACTTCATAGATCAGGGCCAGAGCTCATTAGTCAGTCCTTCAGTAGAAGCGCACGTTATAGTCGTGTAGTAGCTGCTGGAGCTTGCCACATCTGAGCAGTTTCATGAAGTCAGTAAGGTGTTCCTGCCAAAAGGACTGTGTAAACTCCCTCTGAATTCACTGTATTGTTAATAGCAACAGTGACGTTCTGCCTGGTTAACCAGCAGGAAATGTTTGCCTATGTACCCACATTGATCAAAAAGACAAAGTACATTTTCAAATGGAAAATCACCTCAGTGTCAGATGACCTCCCTTAGTTTATACCAGCTGAATGCCCAGCCTTACGTGTGAAAGAGAAACCACCGGTCCTTTGATAGCAGGTTTGGTAGAGAAATCCCTAACAACTATACCTATTTCTATCTAGAGAAAAAAAATAAATCTCAGTGTCCTATTCATGTTTGCATTAATTTATAGAAAGAGGAGGATGACAGACAGTATGAACAAATATGTACATTATATACATTCGGACTAGAAATATAATTGTATCCCTACTGAACCACTGATTTCCATGCGTGGAGCAAATGACCATTTCAGCTTAACATACATATTCCAAATGCAAGTAATAAGGAAACTTTACAAACTGATGTAATTGTTCATCTACTGAGTTTCTTGGATGTTCATTCTATGGTAAATATTCAAATTGTTGTAAGCCTTATCCAACACACAGAACTAATGGCAGCAGCTGCTAAATATTTTGCAATACTCATTCTCATAAAGGCTCTTTCATATAGGCCTTTTGGACTTTAAATGTCATATATTCCCTTACACAAAAAAGGGAAAGGAACTGCATTATAGAGGGCTCAGTTGCCCTATACACTGTAGCTCTAAAAGCAAGACAGCTGAGGTTGCTTGACCATAAGATCAGTAGCATAATTATAAGGCTATGTATATACAGTCAGAAAGCTGCTAGGTCCGTGGAAATATGAAATATGTAGTCTCAGACCAATGATATTGTTTCAGCAAGTGGTGTACATCCCTAAGTCTCCTTAATTCTTCTAAATCTAGTATGTGGGACTATGGTTAGAAGAAGAAAAAAGGGAGAACTTAAAAATCAATAGTTGTAAGTAACTATAAAAATTTCTAAACAAAGTGACCACTTACCACATGCTTTATTCTGACCACCTCAACATTGGAACATTACATTTATGTAATTCTTGCCATAATTCATACTGTTGGATTGTTAAACATGTATTTGGTTATTGCCAAGCATAACTGTGAGCTGCTGGAAGCATTACTGGTTTGCAAATATGTATTTCTTCATAGATGGATAACAGGGTTTGCTTCCATGCTCATTTGAATATCACTTATGGGAGAATTTCAAATAATGTATTTTGGAGGGAAGATAGTGAGAGGACTGCAAGTAGCAAGAATTAACTAACAGAAACACAATTACTAAAGAACTGCTGCAGCATATTCTCTTTATGTGGTAGAGGTTTTACAATATTTACTTTGTATGATAAGAGTTATAAGTAGAATTCTATGTTGTCTGTTCAGCCTATTATGCAGATGGTGCTTGATTAAAATCTATTTTAAACTACAGCGATTACTGCAAGATAGTGTGCATAAAACAGCTCTCCTAGCTCCATTAAAGGCTTTCGTACTATTGCAGTTTATTTTAAATATGCTTATAGACATTTTCTAGCTTCTCAAGGGACATTTAGATATCAACGATGTGCCTTACTTGATAGTTTTAAATCCTACACTAGATATTCTTGTGATCTATTATGTGTGCAACATGGTTAATGTACACTTTTTTAAAGTGAAAGATTATTGCTTTCTTGTGATAAATAAGTTAAATACATCACCATAATTAAGCAATAAGCCATGACAGGAGGTGGATTACCATGAGCTAACTACACCTCCAGGGATTTTGAGGCACAAGTCTATGCCTAGCAGAATATATATGGTTTTTATTTTATTTCCCATCTGTCTCTGCTTTGGTGGTTAGAAGTGGAGTCTATGAAGCTGATAGACTGATGGGAGCATAAGGTAGGCCATCATCTCAGCCATTTGCAAGGTTATTAGTACTGGAATTCTGGTATTCTTTTTATTTCGTTATTTTCATATAAGACAAACAGAATTTCCCCTGTGAATGCTCTCTTTTTAACAGTGGGTTTTTGAAGTCTCTTGATCATTCAGGTTGGAGAATAAGAGTTTAGAGTGGTTCTCAGAAACAGCTACCGGAAGACTTCTTACATGAGTTTCTGCAGCATATCACCTAGTTTAAGGGTAGTTTAAGTAATGTGGTATCCTAATATACAGAGAACTTCTAAATCTCATTGGTCCAAAAATACTCTGAAAAGAGGGAAACTTTAGGAAATAAGAGGTAAAATTTTAACTGTAGCCCAAATTATTGTCAAGCCTGCTTGCTCATGGAGTTTACATAGAACTGTCTGAAGAGTTTAGAATATTGCCAAATTAGCTAGGGAGCCCTAGTTAATTACCATTTAGCTGGTAGTTTTGTGTACTCTGTAGAATGAAATAAGAGCAGGAAACTAAAAGTTTGATAACTTAATAATGGGTAGCACACTGCTTCCTTTTTTCCATATTTTCCAATTGCTGCCCATAGGCTCCATGTCTATTAGCTGTGTATTAAAGATGCATCTCTTGTAACATAAATGCTCAGGAAACAAGCAACTTCATTTTCAAATCGTGGTCATCGCTTTGTTGCTGTGCTTAGTAAGCCACAGAGATCCAGGTTGTTCACACTAGTCACCTGGCCCCTGCTGGACACCACACAGTCATGTATTTAAAAAAATAAGAAGTTTTTTTGCTAAAAATTAGAATTTCCATCTATTTTCCTCATGCAGTTCCACTGATTTGAACACCTGTGTTCTCCTGTGTCACTTGACATGCATTATTAAAAATTAATAATATAAAGATGGGATAAAAGTCATGCTTAATAGATCCTTAGCCTAGAGCATGCCTTTTATGCTCTTGATCTTGTCATACTTCAAAACGCTTAAGATGAGCAGTACACTGGCCATGCCAACAAGAGGAAAAAGCCTTTGAACCCTCTAGTAAGATCACACATCACTGCTCCAGGTATACTGAATTAAGTGATCATATCAAGAGAATCTGCTTTGCTCTGGAGCTCAAATCTGTTGAAGAATTAGGACAGTGTCCCTTTATGTACTTGTAAGTCACCTAGGAAGGTAGGGTGCTTTTGTGATCAGGGTCTCTGTGCTATTCAGTGGCAAAGTGTAGTTCCTTTTAGCAAATTTGCACAGATGCTCATGTGCAGGTTTTTTTTAGGTGGTACACAAATAATGCACATGCACTTTTCTTCATATACCATTCCTCTTTCACTCCTTTCCTCAAACCATTTGCTTTTATATGAGCAGAGGAAGAGACTGGGCAGCTAAATCCAGATGGATCAGAACTGATCCTCCAAAGGGGTCTAAACTGTCTGTACTGGTAAAGCTTTGTTTCTTCAGATTTTAATTAGAAGATGTGTAGGGGAATGTCTATAACTTTAATAATTTTATTCCCAATCAGATTCTCTTCAAATTACCTGGAAAGTGTACCACCAGGAGCAGTAGAAATTGATTTGAACAGTAGTTCTGGCATAGTTCTGGGAAAGAGTGCGAATCCTGCTGTCTGCAGGTGATTCGTGTGCTTGAACTGGTGGTCAGGCTATAATGAAACTCGTTTCATTTGAATTTACTCATTATATGCATGTTATAGCCATTAGCAGTAAAACTTAGAAAAGGTGAAAAGATGACCAGAAGAACTATAAATGAGATTATAGCAATTATATGAAAGCAAAATATAAAGCACTTTGAAGGAAAAAATTAAATAATCTGAAACACTTATAATTAATTTTATACATGTGACTAAGGCAGACGGTGTCAACATTTGGATTATCAAAGATGGCAACTAAAATTCCATTTTTGCATGCAAAATCCACAATCTTTGTATCACAGAAGCTGTAACAATGGATGGACTGAATTAAATTGGCTTTTTTTATAGTACTTTTCTAATTTTGTTACAGGTCAATGGTGGAGAGAAGAGACCTGCTTCAGATATGGGAAAGAAACCCAAAACTCCCAAAAAGAAGAAGAAGAAGGACCCAAATGAGCCACAGAAGCCTGTGTCTGCCTATGCATTATTCTTTCGAGACACTCAAGCAGCCATAAAGGGCCAAAACCCCAATGCTACTTTTGGTGAAGTCTCTAAAATTGTAGCTTCCATGTGGGACGGCTTAGGAGAAGAACAAAAACAGGTACAAAATGTGCTGGATGTCAGAGTCTTTGTTTCAGGAAAGCTGTTATCAGGGTCATCTAAGCACTGTAGTCAGCTCCTTTTGTTTGCCAGGATGAAACTTGAATATGTGCCATCTCAGGAATATGTTTTAAAAAGACTGAGATAAGGAGAGTATAGTTTCATTTTTTCTGTATGAAACCACAAAAGAGGTTTTTTTAGTTTTGGAGTGTGATATAAGCTTTAGGATTGTTTTATGCAAAAATTGGTGGGCCTAAGATTTGATGGTGGCATTGCCCTGTCTATGACAATGTGGTATAAGAGGACCTTGCTGCCAAAAATTATATCTGTGCAGTGGGACCTGACATATATCCAAGGTCCCAGGTGCAGCTGTTTCCCTGCCCCATGATGCCAGAAGGGGTTCTGGGCTCACAGCTTCTCCCAACCCACCTGGCTTTTATGAAAGGAAGTACAGACCCAGAGAGATCTAGTGGACCCTGGCAAATCGAGTGTTCCGGGTATCCTCCAGCATACATGTGGGCTGTGGAAATCACATCCCATAGTTACTTACATCTTCTGTGGAAAGGTCTTGGTTGTGCAATGAGGTCAGCAGAGCTCTATCTGAACCCTTGCAAAAATCCTTCTGAGTCAGTGAGATGCTATGTAAAAGTGGGCAACTCTGGAAGCTCATCACATTCATGTGGTGACAGTTGGCAAATACCGTTCATCCTCACTGTAGCATACCATTGCTTTTCTTTTGTTATTGGTTGCATTTTTACTAACTGCCAACAGAATGGATTGGGCAGATAGAGAAATGGGAACTTCAAGAAAGAAACAGATATGGAGGGAAAGGATATGCTGAGTGGGAGTTATATTGACTGCAGGAGACCTG
Source organism: Strix aluco (assembly GCF_031877795.1). NCBI lineage: Eukaryota > Metazoa > Chordata > Aves > Strigiformes > Strigidae > Strix > Strix aluco. The sequence continues at coordinate 41,440,097 of NC_133931.1, forward strand.
GGTGGGGGTTGATGTCAGCACAGAAAGAGGAAAAGTACTGGGACAAAACTGCATCTCATTCATTCACACAGAGCGTATTATTCTTACACAATTATAATTAATAAGGCCAAGAATTAAAAGGAAAATATTGCTATGATTTTTTGGTAGGTAAAATCATTTGGACTTGAAAAAAAAAAGTTTTCTTTGCTAATAACTGGATGGTATAGGTACATCTAGATCCCTGTTAAAGATGACAGTGTAATAAGTATCAAGATTTGGCACTCACTGACTAACTGAAAAAAAAAAAGTTTATTCTGTCTAGTATCCACTGTTGAATAAGGTCAGCATTTGGAAGATTTAGCTGAAGGAAAGGTAACTTTCTGAACACAGGGGTCAGAGAATTCACTTGGCCTGGCACATTAGGGTTATTTTGTTGTGTTGTCTCTTCCTTCTGCCTTTTTTAATATGTCCAGCAAAGGCCAAGGCTACATACTTGATCTGACAGGTTGTTTAGATCTTCCCAGTACAGCAGTTCTCTCAGTTGTGGTTTAACCCCAGCCAGCAGCTAAGCACCATGCAGCCACTAGCTCACTTCTCCCCCCTCCCAGTGGGATGGGGAGGAGAATTGGAAAAAAAAAAAATTAAAACTCATGGGTTGAGATAAGAATGGTTTAATAATGAAAATAAAATAAAATATAATAATAACTATAGTAAACTAAAATATAATAATAATAATTGTAACAAAAAATAAGATAATAAAGAGAGAACACGAGAAAGACAAGTGATGCACAATGCAGTTGCTCACCACCCACTGACCTATACCCGAGCAGTGATTCTCCCCCGGCCCCCAACTCCCCCCAGTTTATATACTGAGCATGATGTTCTGTGGTATGGAATATCCCTTTGGCTAGTTCAGGTCAGCTGTCCTGGCCAGGATCCTTCCCAGCTTCTTGCACACCTGCTTGCTGGCAGAGCATGGGAAACTGAAAAATCCTTAAGTTAGGATAAGTGCTACTTAGCAACAACTAAAACATCAGTGTGTTATCAACATTATTCTCAGACTAAGTCCAAAACACAGCACTGTACTGGCTACTAGGAAGAAAAATAACTCTATCCCAGCCAAAACCAGGACACTCTTATAGTTGAACATTAGTTTTTAGGACCAGGATGATGAGTATTCACTTTTGACTCAGAAAAAATACTGACTATGCTTTTAGTTAGGTTCACAAGCAAGAGGTTTTGATGGCATCGTTCTTTGTCCTGCGTACCTGCCCAGAATCGCTCCCCAGTTGAAATCTGCACACCCAAACACATACTTCAGGAGTCCTCTAAGTATTTAGATCTGTATCTTGGACCATCTTCTGTGCCTGTGGGATTGTGCATCCAAATTTTCCTGAAATGGTGAAAGGCAGAGACCTGGACTTCTCAAGAGTTTATTAATCTAGTTAATCTTACATCTCTCTAGTGATGACACCAAGCAAGATGTTATGCTTTGTTTTCTTTACCATTTTTCATAAAGACCCTTAATTTGTGGCTGTGGCAGTGGTGCAGTTTTTCCTTCCGTAATATTTGCTCTGCTCACAAAGCAGAAAACTTGGCTTCAGGAATAATAGTCCAAGACCATATAATGGAGATAAACCTAAAAAAACTATAAAATGCACATTTCCTTTGAACTTGTCATGTTAGTAGTACCAGCAGAATATTGAATTCTTTCCATAGAATTCTGTTTAAGAAAAGTGCATAAAACCCTAAAATTTCTAGTTTTAACTTGGATTTCCTATTCGTGGTTGAAAACAATAATTGAGTAAGTCCTACACTGGAACAGCAGAACAAAATTTATTTTCCTTATCTCTGTTGTCCTTAATTTAAGTTGGAACACAGCAGAATGTTATGGAATCCACATGACACATCCGTGAAAAAATGGCTGCAACTAGATTTTTAAGCCAATTATCCCAAGAGTTTGGGTTACCATATCTTTGTTGCTCTTTGACTCATTTTGCCTATTCATTATCATCTATTAAGCACATTGTTAAAACTCCAGGCCCAGGCCCTTTCTAATCTAGCACTGTACAAAAAGAATAAAAGATAGTCCATATTTTAAAAAATCAGCAATCCTATTTTCTAGAATAAATCTAACTTCATTCTTTATTCCATTGGGGATCTAATAGTACAAAGTAACGATTACAAGACATCTTAACTGACTAGATAGTCTGTATTTTAAAGGCCTAATTTTTCAGATCCAGAGCATTGGTAACTGTTATGAAGCCTATGTCTCTAGTAGGAAAATTGGACTCTAAAAATACAGATGATTAATGTAGCATTTGGAATTTGGCATTGAAGAAGCTTCAGAAATTCAAAAATAGTTAAATAAAGAAACAATAACATCATTAAAGGAATACTTTATTGATGAATTATACTTGCTGAAAAGGATTCAATTATCATAAAGCTTCTGGCTTTTATGTTTTGGAAGCTAATGCTTATTCTGGAATTTAAATAGAATTATGTTTCCACATTATGTTTCCTGAATTGGAACTCCTTTTACTATTTAAATAGTAAACATAAATGAATCAGAAAGTAGAACATAATGCAGCTATTGAGAAAGAAGAATAACCTCATGTTTTCATGCCAAAATGAAATCTTCTTTGTTCCTACGACCTAAGCCAGCTTTTTCTGAAATGCATAGAATTCTTCTTGTTTATTCCTGAAGATTGACCACAGAATAAATAAAGGTATTGAAACTCAGTACAGTAACGACCTAAGGGCAGTATATGTATGTCCAAGACTTTGCAAAAAAATTTTGATAACCTGACGTATAAGACTGTAGCTTGAAAGGATTTGTGCAAGAACCACATATGTTTTTCAAACTGTGAAGAAACTAGGAAAATGTTATTTGAGAAAACGGGATTTGAAAGACAAAAAAGGAAACATCATGAACTAGATGATGGTGGATGCCTTACTGAAATTAGGATGGAGTTATACTTAAAATGTATCACACTCTGATGCTCTTACTGTGAGAATATTGCAATTTATTAGATTAAAGCAGATACCAGTGTATTTCTACTCTCATTCTACCATATGAAGACATTTGCATTTTGGGGTGATATGCTATAACTGCTCCCATTAATTTCTGAGCGTACAGGCGATTTGCAAACAACACTGGTCTGTGTCTGTGTTTTGTTTGTCCAAGCCTATCTACACAGAGGAGTCTAGAAATTAAAAGGACTTTAGTGGTCGTGGTGGACTTTGTAAAGGTTTCTTCTCAAATTCTGAATTGGGTGCAATAATTACATATGATCAGAAGTAGGGACAGTGCATTTTCCTTCATTTTTCACTGTAAATGTTTTCTAAAACTGTTCAGATTAATAAACCTATGAATGGAAAGCAGCTGTAACAGTAGTGTATTGGGTTACATTCTCCCCAGTGCTGTAGCCATAGCACAGGTATATTTTCAGTGGCTTTGCTATTTCCTCTCTTACGATCACAAACACTGTTTTCTCCTTAGTCAGTATTATACTTCTGTGCATCCCATTTTTATAGCTTATTTATGTACATCTTTGCCCTTTGCACACATTTTTACTGCAAAGGGGAGAAAAGCAGCCCCCAGGGAAGAAGGTTCAGCATGCTAAATGGTCGAGTCTCTGGCTTCCAGACAGAACACTGGTTCAAACTGGGTAAAAAGGCTACTTAGGTCATTTTCTGTCCTTAGATGAAAAAGGAAAGTCAGTTTAAATCAGTACCAGATGTCTGTGTACTAAATGAACCTTAAGTTTCTAATTGAAGTCCTAGTAAAGCTGTAATAGATGTGGCAAATTACAAACAAAATGTTCTTGTTTACATTAGTGTAACTTTAAAACTTCAGCCAAAGACCTTAATAAATGTGCTATTATTCTAAAAATGGAATTGAATGTCTATTCAACATTCAACAAAATTAATCTCTGGTGTAACTTCAGTGATTTAACTGGAATTCTGCAGGAATGGATTTGGCCTCCTATGAACAGCTTAGTGTGCATACATGTGTATGTGTGTGTATGTGTGTCTGTGTGTTTACTTAAATGTTGCACTGGCCTTACAGGTGGAAGAAGGACAGATTCACCTAGGGGACCCAAAACTTAGTGATCAGAAGAAGCAGGTGAAGCAACTGCTTGAGTGCTGTAACATATGCCTTCTTTCAGGCTGTATAATTCATACACAGTAATATTAGCTGCAACAGTTCAGCTCAATAGCAACACCTCATTATTTTGTCCCTCAGTATTTATTCCTGTGTTTGACGCCTCATGAAATTACTGTTAATGTGTTTATATAAGGGCAGATCTGACACAAGTGGGAAGAATTTAATTTCCCACTCATTCTTTCCTGCTGATGTGTCCTCTTCCCCTGGTAGAAGTGGCAAGTGTAAATAGTTAATTTGCTTCAATTATGAGCCTGTCCTGCTAAATTAGAAGCAGCAGGAGTATGAAGAGCCAGAATTATACTTATGAGGCAGCTGACAAATCCTCGGAGCTCACAAAATCAAATCATTTACTCCTCATTGGTGCTCAAAGACCCACTAGATAAAAGCTGCAGTTTATTCTTTAACATCTGATAGAACCTGGATTGTATGTTACCAATACTTAAGTAAACTGAAGTCCTGGTGCATTAGTGTCAACGTTTGTGATGCTGTTACCATTTCCGCTATAACCCACAAGCGTTCAAGGGTTTCTATTTTGGTCTCTAAAATAACCAAGACTTATTTAGGCACGGAAAACAACAAAGCATGTTTTACAAGTTTCTCTTTCAATCACAGGGAAGTTTTACATATAGCAGCACATTATCCAGTGCCGGGATGAATCAGGTAGATCAGGAGGGGATTTACAAGTAATACTGGCCAAGACTTCATGTCTCCAAAGCTTCTCTTGTGACATAAGACACCACAAGTCAGATCAGCTTGGATCTGAGATCAGTGTTTCAAGAGGCCTTGGCTCTGCCTGGTCTCTGGGGATGCCTAATCCAGCTCCTCCTCCCTTCCGGGGTGCAGTGCCATGTCACTGTCCTGTCGCTTGACATGACAAATGAGCTCATCCCATGGGTGGGAGAGCCATCCCATTCCCATTGCATGGTCATGCATGTGGGGTGCCCAGTGTCAGGACACCAGACAGTTCAGGGGACTGAAGTGTAGGGCTCTAACAGCTCTAGAGGATACACAGACCATCAGGTCAAGTTAGTCAGTAGCATTATGAAAACATAAATTTGCAGTTTGTTCACTCTTATATATGGTCATATACTCACGCAGATGTTTGTTTATCTACCTCTTGTTCCCCTTTTAAAAAGGATCTTTTTTTTTCATTATTATCTCTGTTCTAATGAAGCAATGTCCAAGGAATAATTTTAACACACTTGTAAGAAGATGAGAATGTACCTTCAGTTTAGTAGATAAACAACCATGCAAGGTTTAAATTTAGCTTTGTTTTATTTTTGTAAATGAGAACAGGAAGCAAAGGCACATCTGCGTGTGCACACTGCCAAAGTGAATTACAAGCAAAATGGATTCAGGAATAGGCACAACAGACAGCAGATTACACCTCCCCTTCCAGCTACCTGCAACAGCAAAGTTGCTTTTACCAGTGTTGCACCTTAGGCTTGTTTGAGAGATCCACTCTTTTTCTTGACAAATTTCTGTACTGAAATTGCATCTCTACCCTTTGAAGATCTAGATGAGTGCATCAAGAGTTTAAAACAACTGATCCTCACCCTGATGTCTGCTCCTTCTGCCTTCCTCTGCAAGCAGCTGGGCTTAATGAGCTGGAACACAAATGGGCCAAGAATAGGCATGCATACACGCAGATAAAAACTCATGTCTATGTATATATACGTACATATATATAAATTTATATCTTCATGTTGTTCTATTGCCCTGGCTTCCACAGAGCCAGATCTTGAACCCCTTAACTTCCACTGATTTCAGAAGGGGGCAGTGTCAGGCCCCCTGTTTGCAATGCATTTTTGCTGCAGGACTTCTGACAGCTGGCCCCTTCCTCTCCCACCCACAGCTGGGCTGAGCAGGACTTCGCTGTGCGCTCAGGGTGGGAAACCTTCCCCTCTGCTGCTGCAAAAAAAAATAAAAATTAATGTAGGTCACCATAGGAGCTGCTGCATCTTACTCTATATCAGGTAATACAGGCTGTTGTCTGCTGGCCTCCTGCCCAGCCCTCCTGGGAGCTTGGTCTTCCTGCAGTCTCCCAGGAGCACTGAAGTCATGGGGAACATCAGACACCCTCCCTGCCCAGGGTGAATTTCTAATATCCGTTTCCTCTATATAACAGACATAGCTTCTAGATAAATACCATGAGTGGCTGCTGAGTTATGAACGTTGACTATAACTGCTCTTCACCTTCTTGTTGTACTTGGAAGGAGCTGGGCCAAAAGGACCCTGGATTTCAAGTACTGCCACAGCATGCATAAGTAATAGCCTTAATTTTCTACTCATTCTTCTTCCCCACTCTTTATCCATACATTGGAGTTCGATAGGAACATGGCTTTAAATCATTTACATACAAAACTGGATTTAGGCCCAGTTATTATTCAGGCTCACATCCTTATTTTAAAGAAAAAGAATACCAGTGAGTGCGAATAATCACCACATAAATCATATGTTTAATGTTGTTTGGTTTGTACCCAACTTTGATCCAACATGCTTCTGATAAAATGTACAGTCCCGCTCCTGTAAGCTGTAAGCATCAAGCCTATAAGGTCAAATTTAGGCTTGGCACAAATGGCTGCAATTTCCAGTGATCTCCATCGAGTCTCACTATTTGTGCTAGAGCTGAATTTGGCCTGTGATCTTTCCCCTGTATGCCAGAAAGACTGAATTCTTTCCCCTAAGCCTCTAATATGTCATCAGTGTCTTTTTCATGCTCTACAGTCAAAGAGACTGCTGAGCCATATAGCTAGCCTTGGGCCTTTTACTGTATGTACCTAGATTAAAAATCAAATGGTAACATATTTCAGTATCCATTAAACAATTCTGAGGATTTTTTTTTTTCTGACTGCTGTGGGAGTATCTTTCTCCATATTTTAGACAAGTGTGTGCAGCTCTAGGTGCCTTTGCTGCAAAATCAGAGATTAAAACTAGAGATATGGCTCCCACTTGGTAAAAAATACAAGTTTTCTCTATGAGCCTAGGTATGTAGGGCCAGGAACGACAATCTGAATGTGGAATTTAATTCTGGATTGCAGCCTACTGTATTTTATCAGATGCCATTCCTGTAACTGTAGCCTGTGAAAATGACACTCCCATGGGTAATAGCACTGTGGAGACCAAAAAGACAAAATCAGTCATGTTGCTTTTTGATTTGCTATTTTTGCATATACTATTTTGGGGGGTTTATGGAACATTTCCATCAAAACAAATGTGGGCACCTTTACATCATTTTAAAAAGACAAATATAACTTGCTTGCAAGTGTCAGCTCTAAGGAGACATCCACAAGACAAACTGAAAACTTCCCCTTCTTTGTCATCCTTGTACCAGCTGTTTAGGCAAAGCCAAGGAAGTAGAATGGTTCTTCACAGTGTGCTTTGTCAGCTAGGAGACAGAAAGCTTTTTCAGACTACTATGAGGCACAAATGTTGAAAGTCTTTTTCTTCTAAGAGCATAATTTAGTTTAACTCACTGTCTCCAAGTCTCTAGTATCAAAGGGGACTGTAGTCAGTGGTGCCTTCTTCTGTTAGCACCTAATATTCAAAAATGAGAACATGTTTGCAGATGTTTGAGTGCCTGTTTTGGCTCTTGTGATGATGACTAGGGGAAGGAAGATCTGTTCCCCTAAGGGAACAAGGGTGCAAGCCGCATGGGACAGGGTAGGAGTCCTTCTGCGTAGTGTTGTGATATGTTGATAATCCTCCACAAGCAAGTTGAGAGGAAGTTCATTGGGAAAAGATGACTAACCAGAACAAAAACTTGGCTCAAGGCATTACAAGTATATTTTGGTTATATATATATATATATATATATATATCAGTGATGAGTTTCATATTATCCAACATGTAGAGCACAGGAGACACAAACCCTGCCTCAAGAAATTTATGATCTAAGAAGACAAGAACTAATCAGCAGTTAAAATATATAAAGCAAAACATGACCAGAAGTTGGCATCATAAAACAGAAGTGTGGTTCTACTGTGGTTTTAATTTGGTAAATCTAGTATTTGTGAGTGCTTGGTAAATCTAGTATTTGTGAGTGCTTGTGGCTAACCATATAGCCCACAACCCCTCTATCTCCAAATGAAACTTTGGGGCAGTCAGTTTAAGGATGTGTATCACTATTAATAAAAAGAGTTTAGCCCTCAGTGTAGGCTCGTAGCCCCCATGTATGGTCAGCCCAGGGAACCTGAGCTAAAGGGTGCCATTGCGAAGTCATGGGGGCTGGTCCCAGACTGTTATGTTAACAGTGGGGGAGCCCAAGGCGTTTGTTTTCCCTGGTGGCCTAATTCAATCGCTATCTTATATACTGATATGCACAAGGTAGACTTTCATATTTACTCTTTTTGGAAAGTATCTTCTTCTATATTGCTGCATACTTTGCTGAATAGTGTAAGGGAACTTGAAGCTACCTTACTGGGTACACTTTGGAAATATAATTAAATAGTAAACTAAGAACCTGTGTATTATGCTGTGTAAATTTGCATTCGTGAAGCAGAGTAGGAAAATAATGCCAGCAGCTTCCATTTGTAGACAAATGAATGTAATCTTGGTGGTTTGGGGTTTGTATAACAAGCTAAAGAGAATAAGAATAAATTAAGCTGACCCACCCTGCATATACAGAAATTATGTTTTTTCTGCCAACATTCAATTTCCACAACTGGGACAATATAGAAAAAAAAATACTGTGTAAGGAAACAAATCTGCTTCTGAATCAGAATGGGCCTTTACTGCCTGAATGACAATCAGTTGACATTCAATTATCATGTTAATTGAATTAAAGCAAGCTAGAAATGACTTAATTCCATAAGTATATGCTCCTGTCAAGTTACTTATTTAATAATTGTTGCTTGCTTCAGAGAGGAGGGAAAAATGACCTTATAAAAGATTTCTGAGATGTTAAAATTAAATATTGCCACTATACACTATAGATAAGCAACAGAACAGAAGCCTGCTTCTTGTTACAGGAAAAATGTTAAATGTATTATTGGAAATTATGTGTTTCATAATTTGGCACTGTCTTAAGCATGAAACTCAAAAGAGCTTCAGCCATTTTCTAGAGCACCCTTGAATGATGACACAAGTCTTTTTCCTCCCCAAAAGCGCTGCAAGGATGCAACTCTGTTATACTTACTACAACACAAAACTATTTAAGCCAGAGGGCTAAAAATTCTCACAGCTGAAAGGAGAAGCAGGTTGGGAGGGGCAGCTGACTTGCTCATACCTGTTTGAGGTGCTGCTGCAAATGCAGAGGATGCTCCCCACTTGCCCTGTCTTCATAAGGCACCAGTACAAGTCCAGTCTAGCACAAAGTCAGTGAACTGGTACCTGCTGCCAGGGCCACATTCATTTCTCTTCAGAGAAAATTGATAACCAGACCTTGTTTTTACTCATGAAAATTAACAACTCCCCTGACAGGCAGAACTTAGCCTAATTTTTAGCGTAAGCCAGGACCAATCAGAATTTCCAAAAGTAGCATGAGGATCATCAACCCATTTCTATGCTGACCTAAACAGTGGGCATCTCCAAAGGACAGCGCATATTGACAGTGAGAGCTCAAGCTGTTGTCCTTAGAGGACATCCCAATGCTCTTACAGGGATGAAGTGGGGTGAGCTGACCACCTCCAGACAAGCCAGCCTGTGGGGACCATTTTGGCCAGTGCAAAACATCAAAGCAAGCTGGGGTCATCAAACACCTTTCCCCATCCAGTAAGAACTATATTTTTACTATAATTACCTTCTATTACATGGTGAATGTTTATATTACCGTTGAAGACATGGTGCTCATGTGGCTATTAATGGCTCACCAGAAGACCAAGAAAAGAGGGCAAGACAATGTGTACACTGAACATGGTAGATGTATAGTTAGGAAATAATTAAATAACAGCTGTATGATGATGTTCCTATGAAGTAGTGATGGTTTAGATGGAGATTTACAGAATTGCTGTTAGCTTCCTATTACTGAGTTAACCTTGTGCAATATGATTATTTGAGGGAAAAGTCAGGTCCCAGAGGACTCTTTCAATATGCTGTGACTGTAAGAGCACAGCAGGAGTATATATTTTTTATATTTGTGTAATGCAAAATAAAACCCAATGTGGAAGCAGTAGATACACGATCTTTTGAAGGTCATTATTCTGTGTAAAATTCTTTGTTTAGCTCTGTTTTTTAAACTGGCTATCAGAATGATGCAGAGGCATTGCAATATACAAAGTGGTATAACATAGTCTTTGTTCTGTAGGTCAAGCTAAATTCATTTTAGCAGCTAGGAATGGATTGTTGACTAATTTTTTATTCATCTTCAAAACAAACAGTACATTTCCCTAATAATCACAAGTGATTACAACTTAAAAAGTAAATTGCTACCATTTATTTTGCAAAACAATAGGAGATCAGCCAACACTATATATTTATCTTAATCTGGGGAAATTACAAGGGTGCACAGATACAGTTGCACAGCTAAAACCAATCTTTTTTCCTCTCTGTCTTTATATTTACAGTTTTAGAAGCCTAAGACTTCTCTGTTTCCATTATGATCTTTTGGTTCCCTGGGAAGCAAAATCTTTAATCCTTTTAGGCAGCCTCTGAGTTTTGCCAGCCCATATCTGAGGTTTGTTCTGTCTCTGAAAGCAAAGCCTCAGTGAAACAAAAAAATGTTTCATGAGCACATTCTTTATAAAAATGGTGTTGTACTGGATCCTTCCAGCCTGACACTATCACTCTTACGTTTGCAACTGTATTGTCCTCTGTGTGTGCACTCTGTGCTGCCAGGTCCTCTCTATTACAGGACAGCTAGGGCATTGGAAGACCGAAAGAGATCAATTTAAAATTTCATAAAGTTTATCCTTCCAGGGAGGATGGGGGGGTGGGGGGGGGTGGGGTGTGTGTGGGGGGGTGGGGGTGTGTCTGTGGGGGTGTGTGTGTGTGTTTTTCAGCTGTGGTATTCAGAACACCCCAAAATTGTCATAAATAGCTTTGCATATCTTTTACCTTTGAATCAATAGCCCAGTTAACTAGACAGTGTGGAGGGGTCTTTACTCTCTTCATGGAGGCTTTCTGCAGGTCCCAGGGTTGTGCACTTGGCTGCAGAATTGGACAGCAGAGACTCAAAGCTGCAGTTCCATTTTGTGCAGTATTTTGAATCCCAAATGCCCATGAACACATGAATTACCTCTGGCATGTGACTTAAAAATTGTGAAATATAACCTTTTATCTGTCTACCTTACTTTTAAACCTTCCATTTAGATGGTTTTTAAGCTTTTCCCTGCAGCAAGAAGTCTAGAAGGCAATCCTGCTTACTTACCTGAAGCCAAGATGCTTGCATGACTCCTAAATCCACCCTTTCAGAAAAAAACCCAAACATGAAGTAGTGAGAAAATCATGATAATACTTGCAAAGAGAAATGCTGACTTGTTCCCGAATCTGTCACTGACATGACTAACAGCAAGTCATTAGCTAGGCTCCATGGGTCAGAAACTGGTTCTCCTGAGAACTTTCAATCCTAAATATCTATATATGCTTTTCTAAAATCATGTTACTGTAGTGATATGAGGTCCTGCCTAACCCTGCAGATAATCTTTGATCTTGAAATTTGGGCAAAATTGAAGTGATTCTCCAAGCTCTTTAATCTATTATGAGATTGTGCACATGCCACATTTAAAATAATTTGGTGAGTTGAGAGAAATGTACAGAAATAGATCCATGCTCCTGAGAAGTTAATTAGACCGATATGGGATCAAGACTGAAATAATGACTAACATTTATTATCCTTAGCAGCTCCATGAAGCTTCTTTGACTGCCCCCAACAGTTTATCCAGGGAGGAGAGAAACCTCTTGGCTGATCTGCGTGGTGCCGTCATCTCCTTGTTCATTTAGTTCAGATGTCTTTCTGCACATTCTCATCTTCCCCAGAGGGTTTTAACACATCTCACAAGTGGAAGCCAGTGGAGAGGCCCACGCCTGCCTTCCCCTGTCCCTAAAGGTCCCATTTGCAAGTACTCCCTGCGCTTCACTTTGAACAATTAAACCTGAGATGCTATGAGGGATATTGTTTTTTCAGTACTGCTGGGTAGTTAAAGGGTGTTTCACAGTTAGAACAATATTTTCTTTAAAATATTTGATGTTTATTATTTCACTCTTTAAGCAATATGAGGAGGAAAGGCTGTTTACTTAGAAAGACTTTATGAAGATGCATGAGACACACCGGTGATATATAAAAACAAAACCAGATTAATTTACCAATGTGACACTCTTTGTTTTTAGGTATACAAAAAGAAAACTGAAGCTGCCAAGAAGGAATATCTGAAGCAGTTAGCTGCCTACAGAGCAAGCCTTGTATCCAAGGTAACACATAATGTATATACATACACATATATATAGTGACATATTGCAAACGATTTTCAGCATTTATATGGCGCTGAGCACCATAGTATTTAGTGCAAATAACCTTGTTTCTTATCACCTTAAACTTAGGTTTAAGGTGCAAATGCTCAATAAACACAGTCATCTCTCCATGAAAAGATATCCTTTCCCTTCTGGCCATAGAGACAGCACTTTTCCAGGCTGGGAGTGTCGTTGCAGTTCAACAGGGGAAGGAGATAACGGTAAAAAGACCTCAATATAACAAATATGCCATGCCAGGCAGTCACTGTTCTACCTAAAGGGAAAAAAACATAATACACAAAATGCCTAGTTTTGGTTTTGAGTTTTTTTAAGTACTGTTTTTTACCTTGCAGTCACAGTACAGAAAAAGTCAAACTCAGCTCACATAGCAGATTTTCATAAGAAAATGTGAATTCCCGTTTTACATTCAGGAAGCAATTTTTGTGAGCACAGTATAGGTCACCATAAGGCTCTTATACTGGAACACACCAGTGTATCCCCAGTACACAGCTAGTAACAATTTTCTAAATTGATTTGTACAAACATTCTTAGTGTCCATAATTTTGTAACAGACTCTTTAAAATTTGTAATAGACTTTAATATATGCAGAAGAATGTGAAATTACTGCACTGTGTCAGTGTGAAAAAACAATTAAGTGACTTCAGAATCATACCAGTTAGAATCACTTGTTTTGGAGCTGTCAAAACAAATTTAGATATATTTTATTCTTACATAAATAAAATTAATTTTAGAGGTAAAGATGGCAGTATGAAGGACTAGCATATATGACATGAGTACCACTTTTTGTTAGTTTTAAATGTTTTTGAGGTGGTTGGTCCTGCACTATATTTCTCTGTATATTGTTTTAATTTGTACACAGTTTCAGGGGAAGGCTATATTTTTAACCATACAAGGACCTTTCATGCATCTTTCTACATTATATTAATATTTGGTCAGTGTTTGTTCTGAATTTAAAAGTTTGAAATATGAGTGTTACCTCATTCATTTTTGGGTCTTGTGTCTTATGCATTTTAATTTTATAGCTACCATCGTAAATACTAATGCATTTAGCTAAAGTGATTTACAGGGTACCTTTAATTTCTGTGTTAGGACTGTTTGGTTCTAGAAATACTTATTGACTTCAGAAAGGGTACCACATACACACAAACAAATTTTTTTTTAAATAGCCTGCTTATTGGCAGAAGATAGGTCTAAAAAGCCCAAAAATTCCAGTATGTTTTGAAGAAATACAAGAAGCCAACTTTTCACTTGAATGTCATTATTCAGCACATCATGGACTCTTTACATAACACTCTATGTAGCTTAATTTTGAAATGGCACATATTAAAAAAAATGAGATTTTTATTTTCATTTTATTTTTGTGGAAAGAGAAAAAAATATTACATTTTCAGCAGTTTGTTTTTAGAAAAAAAATTAAAAGATTGTTGATCAGTTCAGTGTATGAGGCCATTTGTACATATATTTAAATTTGTTGTTAGCCAGAAAAGCACTGAAGCATTTTCTTAACTTTTAAGCAATTATTTAAATTCTGCCCATAATGTAATGTTTTACTCTAGTGTGGAAAGTATCAAAATATGAACTTAATGAAGCTGAGTACTAATTGCTTACTCTCATGAACACATTCAATGAATCCAAGAGAGCTGGCATGTAACTAAAACAAGTCCATTTTGAAATAAGGATGTAAAATACCCAGATGTAATATTATGTCAGTATATTCTAAATTATCATTATTAAACATTTATATGGCACCAGAAGAGTTGTAGTTCTTTAGACAAGCATGTAAGCATAAAGAAATATATATAATACATTATTAAGACTATTTGGAGTCCATCTGATCTTTTATGTCCGTGTGTTATATTACCATCTATAAAAGCTACTTTTAGAGAATATTATTAAGATTCCAAGATTCCTCATTCTCAAAAGTTAAGACATGCCAAAAGTAACATACCTTTTCCAAAAATACATTAATAAAATATTAATGATTTGCTCACATGGTATGTTTTATACTTTATACCACACTCTGTGTGAGTCCCATTTCACACGCTTATAATCAGGTATTCACCCTGGGAGCTCCTGTGTTGTATTTGCTGCATGTTGTTTAACCTTGTTTCTTTACAGGATTTTCTGTTCTCCTCATCCCAGCAGTGTTTTAGTGTAAAGAAATTGTCATTAACAGTCTGGAGTGGGAAGTTTGTATTGTCCATATTTTAAAACACAGCTAAATCATTGAAAATCAGGTTTACAACAGTTTCGGGTGTCCTGCTTGGGACATCTAGAACTTCATTTTTCAGAGTATTTGACCAATATTACACCCTTCATGTTCATAGCAGAGCTCCAGTGACTTCAGGGTCAGCTTACTGGCAGCTATGAGATGTTCAGTTGTGCTTCACATCACATCAGGACATATTCTTGCTATCCAAATGATAGGAATTACCCAATTATCAAACTTCCTTCCTTCTCCCTTCCCAGAGGACTCTGCCTGTGGAAAGAGGCAGGCACAAGCAGGCAAGGGTGCTGCTCAGGTCCCCTGTCTCTAGTTCAGCAGATGTCTCACACATCCCAAAGCAGCTGCTCTACCAGTTTCTTAACTTTTGAGCACTGATTCTGCCACTTTTTTCATGAAGTATTGCCAATTTTTAAACAACTAGTGAGTGTAGGGCTTATATGCCAGTGATGTGAGTGTTTGTGTATGTTTTCCTGCATTTATTTGCAAGTCTCCATTTTTCTGAAAAGCAAAGGAATGGACATATGCCATGTTATACCTGAGTGGACCAGACTTGGAGCTGAATTCACTTCACTCATCTTGGCCATTTGAGATGCTGGAATAGTCAGAAGACTGCAGAGAAATGGGTTAAATCTCCTTTTGCCAGGAGATTTCTTAGCCTCTGCTTGACAGCAGAATAATGAAATTGAGGAACATTAGTTTTCATCCCAAGCTCTGGGGTGGGAGTACAGCCCTTTGCCCTCTCCTCTCCCCTCCCTTTGTCCTCTCCTCCCCTCCCTTTGTCCTCTCCTCCCCTCCCTTTGTCCTCCCTCTCCTCTCCTCTCCTCTCCTCTCCTCTCCTCTCCTCTCCTCTCCTCTCCTCTCCTCTCCTCTCCTCTCCTCTCCTCTCCTCTCCTCTCCTCTCCTCTCCTCTCCTCTCCTCTCCTCTCCTCTCCTCTCCTCTCCTCTCCTCTCCTCTCCTCTCCTCTCCTCTCCTCTCCTCTCCTCTCCTCTCCTCTCCTCTCCTCTCCTCTCCTCTCCTCTCCTCTCCTCTCCTCTCCTCCCCTCCCCTCCCCTCCCCTCCCCTCCCCTCCCCTCCCCTCCCCTCTCCCTCTCCAACAGCAAACCTTAACTTCAGCCAGTCTTTTTCCTAGTCCTTCTCTTGTCCTCTCATTCCTCACTTCTCCTTCATACACTCATAGCCATGGGTGCATAGGGAGGGAAACTGGAGATGAACATGAGGGACAGACTGCCTGCTCTTTATCATAGAGAGCAACCAGTACTAGGAAAGCCCACGTGAAGGAATTGTCTCAGCTGCTTTCTCAGATGATACATGCTTATAAATTTGAGTGCCATTTCACGGGAAGATGAGATATTACTCTTTATTACAATCTAACATTGTCCTTTCCAGAGTTCAAGTCCCTCTTCCATTGTATCTTAAGGGAGGGCACCCAAATATTTTGGGAGGCATACTGTGCTTTCCTCTGGGTGCATTTTTGACAAAGCTGAGCAGTTCTGGTTGGAGTTTCATACACACACACACATAGAGAAGTCACTCACACACCTAGCATGTATAATTTCAGACTGTGTTCTTTGATGAAATCATAACTGAAAAGAGTGGAAATGTCACCAGCAACTTTGGCAATAGGATTGCCAGCCCATCTCTAGTACACTTTTAAATGCTTTAGTGATGTCTTTATAAAATAGAGCTACCACCCAGTAAATAAGCTAAACATATGATTGTGTAAATATTTCAGTTATGCATTAATCCCTATTTAATTTATCAGTTTATTTCCTGTATTTTCTCCTTTTTTATAATGATTGAAATTAATGGGGCTGTTGTTGAGTTTGCTCATGTGTGTAGGAATTGATATGTAAAGTAAAAATCACATTACAAAGCATTATATCTTCTGCTATGCAGATTGCCATATTGCTTATAGTACTGACTAAGCCTTTGCATTGTAAACAAGTGTCTTTATATTTGCCCTTAGTTGCAACTTTTAGTACTATTCAGGTCCAGAAATGCAGTCTCTGGTATCTGGTAATTTGTATACCATTACATAAAATGCTGTGAATTGCAATTTTACTTTTTCATAAAACAAGCACTTTTTCTAGCTTAACCAGCCTTTTTTCTGGCTGACATTAGAGTTTTTGCTGCATCTTTCAAATATATATATTTAATACAGATATATTTGTGTAAATATTAAATACTTTCATATATTATATATGTACATCTATGTATATTTATATAACAGTATGCATATTATGTATTTAACATGCATAATATATGTGCATATAAGTGATACATATATGTATATTAACTATAGCAGTACATGTTTAAGTGAATAGTACAAAGAAGATTTCCCTGTTTTATTCTCTCTGGCTAAATGAATCTTTAATTCTGTCTGTGTAGTGACACAACTTAAAGTTTCATGCAGACATATTTTAGCAGCTATGGCTGAAGCTAAAGCCTCTCAGCAAGGAGAATATTATTCAAATTCAAAATACTCAAGCATATTTCAAAACTCTGACGTTGTAGCTAAGTCAAAGTGGTGTCCTCACTTGACACTGCAGCAAACGCACTGGACATTTTTCAGTTTTGTGGACAGCACAAATCCTTTGGACATGTAAAATTGCTTCTTGAAGTATATGGCAGGCATAGGTTTCCTAGCCCATCACCTTGCAATTATGTTTCATAAAAAAAACTAAAGGTCATATCTAGTAAGACTGGCATTGCCTTAATGCCATTAGCACAGCAGTTTGTAACCAGAGAGTTTCTAGGCACCCAAAATATCTGTTACACTGCCTAAGTTGTAATAAAATTGAACAGCCTAAGGAATTTGAGTCTCTTAAGACTGCAGTGAGTATACATGAAAAAGTTTGAGCTACTTGTAAAAAGCAAAATGGAAACCATGATAAAAAAAAAACAATACCCAAAACTCAAACAGTAAACTTGGTATTAGTTTCCCATTTCATATATGTATGGGGTGAGAGCACTTGGCTAACATATAAAAAGGAAAGAAAATACATCAACAGTCCAAGATTGTCCTTCTCCCCACTCCTAAGTAAATGTGGATGTGCAGGTGTGCTCTCTCCATGATTTGTTTTCTGTAGCCCAGTGAATCCCAAATTCTTTTCTGCACAGTGGCCAAGCTTCAGATGCAGGGGAGCACCGTATCCTGGCTCACTCCTCCCTGAAATAAGTAGCTGCTGGCATTCAGGACATTTCTCTTGGAAATAAAATTCTGACTATTTCTTGACAGAGTAGATGGCTGAACTGCCCTGGTCAGTGCTTTCATCAGTTGACTATTGCATACAAGGAGAGCAGCATCCCTTCTGTTGCTGGCAGAAAGGCACCTGGTTTCTGCTTTTTGAGACAACAGATTCCTATATTATATCTAGCCCCAGTCCATGCAGATGTTTTGGAAATTCATAAAACAGTTTAGACTATTCTCAGTGAATGCATCAGAGAAAGAATAAATAAAAAATATGGTTATGTTTGATGCATGATTTTTTTTCTTTTTTTTGTAGCTGTTAAAGTGCTACAAGGCATTTGGCAATATTTCCCTTAGAACAATAACAAAAAAAAAAAAAACAAAACAAAACCCAGAATGATGACATGCACGTACAGCTTTTACTTTTTTCCATTAAACATTAGAATCACTAGCTGGGAAAACTATAATGTAAGGCTTTTACAGCAGGTACTTCATGCTTCTATGATACTTCAGTCTTTCATTCTTTCTGGAGTTAGTATGATGTAGTCAGAAATTTTCAAGGAATCCAATAAACTTATGTATGTGCAAGTATGTGATGTATCAGAGTATCTGGTAAGTGAACATTTCTATTTATAAAACAATTGTCTAATCTGATAATAACACAAATCCAACCATCTTCTTGTCTAGCAAGGAAACCAACTATCTACTGCAGCTGAAAATGTAGAGCAAACTATATTTAAGTTAATGCCATGAATACAATTTGAGGCTCAATCATGTGAAGCTTTGCATTCAGCAGTTGAAAAACTGAGAGATGCTCTCAAATAATTTCTGCCAAAAATGGCAGAAGTGTCTTGAGCTTGAGAGAAGCCAGATTTTGAGTTGGAGATGAACTGTGTTTGGTTTTGAAGTGAGTTAATAAAACTAGATTTCACTATTAGCCTAGTGCTTCCATTTGGGGAATTAAAACACTTGTATCAAATTAAAGTTGCATATCCTTTATCACATGTACCCAGGTTACATTCATAAAACATCCATTTTTACTTACATACCCTGAATGAATCCATGACAATCCCCTGTAGATGATTACAAAATGTATATTTAGATTTGAAGATGTTCTTCTGAGCCACCTTGGCTAATTATAGATGACAACCCATGGCTTACTTCTTTGTTCTGAAACATCAAGAATGTGTCAAAAAGCTCTCTGAACTCTCTAGAGTCCCAGATGTTGTTATTGCAATAGGTGACTGGAATTAACAAAATACGAAACATCATTTGCTTCTTGTGACTGTGAAACATCATTGCCTCTTGTGACTTAGGTAGGAAGGCAGCCGTACTGCAAATATGCATATGAGTTCTCTACCAGACTGGATAGAGTTAAGTCAAAGGAATCTCTAGAGAAGTTAAAGAGCTAAGCAGGAAAGAGAAAATGCTTCCAGAGAAGCGTCGTTGTCTCATAAACAGCTTCACAGGGGCATTTATAAAATGGCTAAACAAATGTAGGCTAGAAGAAGGGCTTCTTCTCAAGGACAGGCTTAGGGTTGGAAGTGACCTAAAATGTCAAAAATGTTAAAAACAGACAGGATTATGTGAACACAGAAAAGCTGAGAGAAGGAATAAACAATTCAAGATGTTCCTTCCACCAAAGAGACGGCAAAGACAGCAGATGCAAACTTAAGCTTAGGTAAGCTTTGTAGGAGCTGCATAAATATTCAGCCAATTTCCTTCTATCTACCTCTTTAATGCCACAGCACTGAAGATAACTCATTTAAAGCTGAGTCAGGCCTGCCTAAGTTTGATCACAGCCTGCACAGCCTGGACCTTCCTGGTACCAGCTGACATAATCACTGCTGTTACCTGAACATAACCTTCATTCTGGTCATAGAGTCCAAAAATTGTTGCATTCCTCAGCATGGCTCACAGATGGACACCAGTCACTAGATGTGTGCATGGCACCATCATGAAAAGGGACAGTATGGCAACTAGATAGGTTTCTGACACGTATTCATGCAAAACCTGAGTTGAGTTAAACTCTTTCCTAGACTTTGAAATACTCACATAGTCCATGTTCCTTGTCTATGTAGAGAGGATGCCAAACCTCTGTTTCTCCTTTAAAGAGAAGCATCTGTTTCTCATTTAAAATAAAACTATGTTACACCATTTTGGCTATGTAAAAAAATCTTCTGAGGCTGGAATAGGTTATGTTTCACAACTAAAGCTGTTTGTATTGATAGAAAGTTTATGCTGGCCATATTGGCCATAAGGGTCGTGCCTTTGCCCTTGAGGAGATCTTTCAGCATGTATTTAAAGGACACATAGGCATCCAACAGTACCAAGAACATTTACTGAATGTTGCAAATGTCAATTATTTACTGAATATTTTACTATAAAGGAGAGCTTAATTGCTACTGATAATAAAGAAGTATTTTGATAATGTCTGGTCTGTAAATGACTGAAATTATATTGCTACAGCTGAAAGGCTTTGATCATTAACTAATTTTGTGAAATCAATAGAATAAGAAAAAAAACCTTTTTCCTCTGTAAGTAGAACAACTATGGTTTCTTCGAGACAACACTGACTTTTTGATTTTATGTTGCAAACAGAATGAAATTATTTCAAAAGTATTTAGTTCCCATATATTATGGTATCATATGCTATAGTAGATAAGAATGCTGAATATAAAACGTGTACAGTATGTAAGTTGAAGCTGTTCATACACATGTGTGTATATATTTATCTCTATGGGCCTACTTGCTGGCAACATTTCTAACAATAACTGCATTAACATGTTAAAAAAGCAAAATGAAGGAAGTATAGGCACGAGTAGTTTCTAAGTATGCTTCTGAAGAAATACAGGTCAAAAGTACTGCTCATCAATTGGGAATGATTCTCAGCCTCTGTTAGCTGGGTCCTACCTGATTCTCATGAAGAATTAAATGGACATCCAGGCATTAATACTGAAGTAAGTGTTGGGCTCTGATCCAAATTCCATTTAAGTTAATAGGAGACTTTCCATTAAATTCAGTAGCCTAAGGATCACGCCCTTAGAGTACTGCTTTGTTAAAACATGTCCTCTACTTTCAGTCACATGGATGTTGTTTATGTTCCAACAGAAGTGGGGTTAGAAGAGCCAACAGTATCCAGAAGGCAGTCACAAGTTAGAAAGAGAATCAAAACCCATGTGTAGGTTTCAACAGCTGTTTGGTTACCCAGATATACAGGTGCGGGTTTAAAGGGCAACTTTTCAAAGTGAACGTAAAATTATATCCTAAAGGAAGCTGTGGAAATGCCAGAATGGCATCATTAGGCTGTTGCTGTTTTCTCTGACTGTGAGAGATGAGACACTCACACCACTAAATTGAGCAGGACGGCTGTACCAGAAATCATTTGTCAACTGTAGGAGTGGGTTGGATGTTTTGGGGTGAAGGAAATCCCAGTGTCACCTCCCTCTAAGGAACTAACACCCCTCTCCATGCCTGTATTCAGTCTGTGATAAGAAGGACCATTAGTCCCAGGGCAGTTCTCCTCAGAAAAGACTAGCACAACTGGATGCTTAACCCCTTAACCTAATTTAATTCTTTAAATTGGCAATTCTGCATAAAGAGTTTTGGCACACAATAGGGGAGTAAAAGGTGGATGGGAAAGTGCTCTTTGTCTAGAGTTGGAAGGAAAGGCATGAGTTTGGTGAAAAATTTGTGCAAAATGATCAACTCTCAACACTTTCTCTGGAGAACATCACTCATCTGTATCATCACACATTTTCTTGTAGGTATGATACTAGTAGAATAATTTTGTGGACTGAAGGTCATGCACCAGTACTTTTAATTAATATAATCTTTATTATCATCAGAGTTAGAGTAGTGTTTATTTTGTTTCCTTCCTTTCCCTATTTCTCTTCTACTTTCATTCTCTTTCTGTTGGGATTTCAAAACGTTCTTCTCTCTTTTTCTTCGTGTTTCAGTAAAACAATAGATTCTTGTAAAAAAAAAAAAAAAAGGTGATTTTGTGTTGTGCCTAAAGGGCAGTCATACCTTTTCTGTAGCATTCCATTACCTTGGCCTACCTACCTTGTCTTCACCTTCTGATTATTATTTTTTTTTAATTTAGGCAACTGTATTAGATGGTGATGTTAGATGGGGAGGCAGGTCCATAAGAAACCCTACTCCTACCCTGTGAAGAACTTGAAAGATTTAGAGTAAGGCTTTGACCTGAACTCCAGAAGAAGTAGAAGCCACTCAAAGAGCATAAAGGACTGTCAAGAAAAGCTAGTTTGTGGTCCTAGCGTATATTTGCCAATGTATGCATACAATGCCACTTCTTACCATTAACTAAATATAATATTCTGTCACCCTCTAGTGGTGGGTCTACAACACCATATTTCTGATAGTGGTGATAAAAGCTTTTCTCACTGCAAGTCTAGTAGAAGACCTTGTCACTTAGGGGATACAGTGTTTCAATGTTTGGTGGCCTGTGTGTATGGATTTGTAATTTTCGTCTTCACTGCATGTATCTGTAACTGAATTGTATCCTATAACTTCATGTCAAAAATTAGAGATGTAAATTGTCTGTGTTGGTTTTGGGCAGATTAACTAAAGAGGGTTTCTTAAAAAATTATTTATCTGCTCTTCTCCTTGGGTAAGGCAAGAGAAAATTGACTGAATTCCAACCTGCAAAGTTAGGGGACATGACTGTGCACTTGAAGCCCATATTGGCTAATCAGATCCCTTCTTTCTTCATTCCTGGTTGTATCCATAATAAAAGTCCTCATCTAAGACTGTCTGATGCAGTACTGGTCAGGTGCAATGCCCATTCAAATCTGTGAAAGCAGTAATTGTGCCTGAAATGATAGTGTGACCTATGCATCATATATACCTCTTGCTATATTTCACAGTAAAGCAACATAACAAAACCAAAAGATTTGACATCACCTGTTCCATTATCTTCAGCAATACTTATAAAATCTGTGTTTCTGACGGAGCCTTAGAAAAAGTGCAGTATGCTGGAGAATAGCATTTAATGGGTTCATTTATCAAGATTCCCGGTAACTGATAATATTGATGTGTTTCGCACTGATATTGGACAATGTGGCTTCAGATCACATATGATTTAAAGCATCCTAAGTAACAGCAAAATACTTGGTCTGAAACTGAAGTGTTGTGCTTTTCACTGGATCAGGAGGTAGTGAAACTTATAGAAAGCTGATTGATAGCTTGAGACTGCTGGAATGATCCCTTTTGATCACTTTGCAGACACTCTTCTCAGAGGTAAAGCAAGTGTTATTAATCTCTGGCCCAAGACTGTACAATTCCTCTTAACATAATTTGGTATTTGCTAACTGTCTGATACATCTGTAATTTTATCGGGATGGGCCATGCATTCACCACTTATGTGTGAACTCAGAATTACCCAATAATTAAATTGGTTCATCTTTGTTAAACAGATGTATGGCAGCATCTTTGTAGTCACAAATGAAATAAAAGTATGTATCAGTTATGTCACAAATAGTGCTGCAAAGATTTTTGATACTCTGTCACCAGGAGGAACGTTAACCGATCTTCCCTTAGATGCTTCAGGAGCAATTATCCCTGCTTGGACCAGATAGAGCCTGCCTGCTGCATCGTGGAAAGGCAAGCTGTTTTCATGAGGGGATGATGCTCTCAGTAAAACTTCAATTTTCTCAAGAAAGAACACAGTATACACCTCCTGTAATGTGTAAAGAGCCCAGGACACACAAGAGGAGGGTCCTGACCATGATTCTAATTAACAAACTTTCTCTGAATCTCTGAAATTTCAGCAAACCTGCCAGTCTTTGCTATCACACTCACAAGAGTGTCCTAAAAATACAACTGGGAAGAGAGGGGGAAAATATTTCTCATGTCATTATGAGCATTAGTTCAGTGTTTTAAAAATAATAACAAAAACCTGGCAGATTTTGCGCCTGCTTTCAGGTTTTACTGTTTACTGTGGGTTTTTATGTCTCTATCTGAATCCTGCAAACATCCATATAATACATAGAAGAGCCAGGCAGATCCACAGAGGCAGAGATTTGCCTTCGTTTTATCATATTCATTTAATTGTCCTTAGTTTACTGGAGAAAACAAGGGTTTTTTTGCTAATAGAACTGCAGTTATATTTAGGAAGAATGAAGTTATCTTTCTCATCTTTATCATCATATATAATGAAGCAATTTCAGTAACGCACATGTCAGCGGATTGGTGGTGATAGTACATCCTTCAGAAAGAATACAAATAGACTTCACTGACCCTGGAGTGCTGAGAGTAACATGAAACTTACTCTGACTTGTAAACTGAGCAAACATGACATGGAGGTCACAGAATAAGGGCATATATGCATCTTTCAGCCCTTGTTTTGACAAAGTGACTTCTTTCTCCAGAGGGACATTTCTGCCATTTTTTTCCAGCATGTTTCACCTTTCACTGACTATTAATCCCAGTGTGACTGAACTGCAAATTATGATTCCCACTTATAAGCTCATGGGAGTTAATTCTTAAATTTATTTCATCATTTATTTGAGCACACAGAGTTAGCACACAGAAGATCTAAGAAAATAAGCGTATGGAAAACAACAAATTGAGTTTAAATCAAATGTAACAAGTTATTAAAATATTAGAACAAAGAATATTATTAAAATACACGTTCATTAATGGAAAGTTTTTACTTCTAGCAGCAGTAAGATTTCTTAAAGATCAGGGTAGACCTGTGTATTTTCTAATATTCTCTGCAGTATTCTTCCAGCTTTAGTAAGATAGCTTCCCTGTGTCTGATGCAGTCTAACATTTATATAGATATCAGTTTTAAACAGAATTTTCAGAACTTTATGAACTGGGTTAACAAAGGAAGTTTTTCTAAAAATGAAATTAATCAGAATATTCTTATTTTTCTGAATGCACAGCTCATGAAACATGTTTTATACATGTGTGGATAACATCCCAGCACAAAATACTTCAATATAGCGGTACTGCACAACAACTAGCATATTTATTCAGTGCAGTACAACAACTGTGGATGGGGTTTAGCCTCTTCATCATGTTAGCTAACTGACTATTAGCAGTTATCCACATGTATGGTAAAGGACACTGAAATTCTTATCCCCGGTTTGCAGATGGGAAAATGAGACATGTCAAAGATCACTGCAGACTTTTGCTGGAACCTGCCCTCCTGAATCTCTTTTCAACTAGGCCACCAAATCTGAGGACAATAGTAGTGGCTGTTTATGTGAATAAAAGTGAAAGGCTTAGTTGTCTTTGTTGTGTAGGTTATTAGGTCAGTGATGCCAGTTCCAAGTTTGGAAAAAGCAAAATGTCAGGCTAGGCCAGGAAACAGAGGAGCTAACTTTTTTTTTTTTTACCATCTTGAAAAATGTAAGGTAAAAGGAATTAATTCTTTTTCTAGTATAATAACCAAATTCCATTTCAAGGACAATTTGATGGTCCAGGTAACTGTTTTCCCATGGTGTGATTCTTAATCAGACTTCAGAGGGTAGAACAGCAGTATTTTGTAGCTTCTAAGTATTGTCTGGTTTTTGGTTTTCTCAACAGAGCTACAGCGAACCCGTTGATGTTAAAGCCTCCCCACAACCTCAGATGATGAATTCAAAGCAGTCAGTGTTCCATGGGCCCACCCAGGCTCACTCTGCACTGTACCTCAGTTCCCACTACCACCAACAACCAGGAATGAATCCTCACATCACTGCCATGCATGCCAATATCCCCAGGAACATAGCGCCCAAGCCCAACAACCAAATGCCAGTGACTGTTTCCATAGCAAACATGGCTGTGTCCCCACCACCACCTCTTCAGATCAGCCCCCCTCTGCACCAGCATCTCAACATCCAGCAACACCAGCCGATTTCAATGCAGCAGCCCATTGGAAACCAGCTACCGATGCAAGTCCAGTCTGCTTTACATTCACCTACAATGCAGCAAGTAAGTTTGAGCTTTTCAGTTGTCTGGAGAATTTTTTCTTTCTGGGGGAGGAGGGAAAGTCATCCTGAAGCTGACAGTGAGAGAGATTGAGCTATGGATTAGCTGTAATTTTACAGAGTTCCAAAACCATGGTAGTACAGTCTGAGGGCTTAGTGTTTCAAAGACAAGAACAAATGAATGAGTTTACCCAGATGACGGAGAACTTCAGTAGAACTGTTTGTGCTAGCAACAATGTTCATCACATTCTTCTGCATGCTAGTCCTGTCTCCTCCCCAAATTCAGGAGGCAGCCTTTAAATAGAAGTGTCTCTGTAGATCCATCTGCAAATATAAGTGAAATGTTAAGTCATCAGGAAACACATTTTACAAACAAAAGGCAGGCATGTCTAGAAAAGGATACGATTGTAGCTTGTGCTGTTATCCTTCTGCTTACTGTGGAACAGTCAGGGAACATGAAGCAATACTGCTTGTGTTAAACATGCTAGATTAAGTGATCACTAGTGTTAGTTTATGCTGCATTCATAACTTCATTTTGTTAGATAGATATACCTCTTTTTATTGAAAATAATTGGGCTGTCCCCAGTACCCCAATATGGTGGCTTTTTTTTTTTTTTTTTTTGTCATTCTCAGTGTTTTAGATGGTTGATTCTCAATACATTTCCTAGGAGTTCTGAATGAATGCAGGCCAACCATAGCATTGTGTCTTTCAGGCCCAGGCCTATGGAGAGTTAGAGTAAATTAACTCCGCTGATTTCATGAGAAAAAACTTCCTTTTGCATTGGATGAGATCTGACTATCAATAATAAGATCTTGCTTTGCAAAGAGACATTAGAATGAAAATTTTTTGGATGGAGAATCTAGAAAATTTGTATACACCAAACTTGTCAGTTCTGTTTGACAATACATAGTCATGAATTTGCTGCATGTTTTGAATATCTCTATAAATTCACCTTTGCTAACAAGGCATTTGCATTTGCTTTCCAAGCTGGAAACATTTCATCTCAGGATTGGTCTTCAGAGGTGGGAATACCTGAACACAAAACATAGCTTCTAGCTGGGAGAACAATTTAACAGGGAAAGAAATTTCCAAAGCAGGACAAAAAAAAAAAAAAAAAAAGTAAAAAGAGTTGAAAGCAATCTGGACTGATAAATTCAGTTGTCCAGAAGGTAAACCAAGGTGTGCTCAGGATGATCTGGGTTTTTTCAGAGATTTTGATCTTAGTCTCAAGAGTGATTTGGAGTAATCAGACAGGAAGGAAAATTTGTAGTGTTTACAACTGTTTCCTAGTCCAGTTTATTTTTCATGATCAGAGCAAACAGACTCAACATACTTATGACCACACAAATGTGGAGTCTTTTACTGTTATGTATTCCTGAAGGTTTTTCTATTGGTTAGAAACTAATGTGAGAGCCTATGCTCAAGTCTCAGAGAAACTCAGGAGTTAACCCCAAGCTTGAGCAGCTAGAATTATCTAGGGGAAGTCCTAGACAGGTGAGCCAGGAGGGTCTGTCTGGAGATCCTAAGCCTAACGCAGTCCTGGTTGAACCTGAAGGCTCAGAGCAATGCGAGACAAAGCAATGGACAGAGACTTAATACAGTACCCTGGTTCATTTACCAAACACAAAAAACATCTGTGACAACAGCCTGTTGAGATTGTGTAGTTATATTTCAGCAAGTTTTTATTGCAAAGTGATTCAGTCTTCTGAGTTCAGATTGTTTGCCAAGTTCAGTGTCACTTGTCCAATTACTTATCCAATGCAGAGCTATAGAAGACCAAACCCCTTATGTCTTTTCCAGAATCATTGATAGGCATAATTTACCGAACAGATTTGAAAATCTGGCTTTATTTATGGAATTAATAGTACAGTAGGGGCTAGCAAAAGATGTAATGCAGATGTTAGGTACTTATATATGTATACATACATCATCATTATTGTATGAATCCAAACACTTAGGCGTTATTCCAAACCATTACATACTACAAAAAAGGTAAGATAATATCAATCTTCTGATGTTTTATTTTACCAAGTTGCATGCTTGTAGCATATGGTGTGTGCATCAATGGCTTGAGAGTAGTTTCACTTATCTCTGAGATGTGTGGCATGCAGTTGAGTTATTTCTAGCTTAAAAGAAAACACAAGATGCTAGGTTGTAGAAAACAGGTGTCTAGAAGTCAATATGTAGACCTGTACCATGATGAGTCTTTTGCTTTACTAAGTACAAGTACAGTAAAGTAAAAAATGTTGTGCCTCTGTGTTCCTGTTCATTGTTAAATTCATGAAAAGTTGGGTTAAATACTTTTTACCTGCTCATATTCCTTAATCAGAAAGGCTGATGCTTATAATGAAGATACCATGGTGAGATATTTCTGAGCTTCACTCAAGGTGACAGGTGCTTATTACCTGTTGAAATGCTACACTGCCAATCTTAACTACATTTCTCTTTATGCACTGTGGAACATCTATAAACCAGCTTTTATTTCTTACACTTCTGTTTTTGTTTCAAAGTAACAGAAATTTTGAACTCTGGAAAATCTATGTAATTTCACTTGGGAATATTTGTAATTTAATTTATATTTTTTTACCATACAACAGTTTACAGAGTTTGTGAATTGTGTTTAAATATAGAATCCATTTCCTTTAAAGAGTGATGTTGACAAAGACAAAGCAAAAATTATGTTAAATTTTGGGGCAACAGTTGTACTAACAACACTATGATTTGCCATGCCAGAGCAGAACAGTGGTATCCTGTCTAGTCTCTTAGGTATGACTCTTTCTAGTCGTACTCAAGAAATGTTAGAAAACACTATCACCAGGATTTCATACTGCATTAGAGCATGGAGAACAGATTAGCCATCAGGAAGCAAACAGCAAGAAGTCAAGAAACTATAACCTGCAATTAAAGGCCTCTTTCTGACTCAGTTGTCAAAGGACTCTGCTCTCCCCTCCGCTCAAAATTGAGCAAACACTCTGCTGATCGCAGAGCATGTTGAAGAGGAAAAGACATCATGGGAGAAAAAGCGAGCCCTCCAAACGATCACAGCAGCACAGAGTCAACAGCAATGAGGACAAAGAAGAGGCACCACCCTGTATGTTCAGCCCGTGGTGAGGAGGGAAGGAGGACTCTGGATGTGAGGTTCAATCCCCAGCAGCACAGTGTAGACCACTCTGCTACATAAAAAGACAGACAAAAAAAATGGGAGAATAGTAGTCTGATAAAGCCGAAGGGATAGTTGCATTTAATTCAACTTTTTTTCACTTTTTCCCTCAGCTGTTTGATTTCCTCCATGCTAAAGGTGTGGTTACCCTAAGCCTTTTCCAAAGGCAAGCATCTAATTTATGTAAGCAGCAAGAACGGAAACTAATTAGCATCCCACTTCCTACAGTGTGACTTTCAACAGGAGACATTTTCCTTTTCGGAGGGAGACCTCACGACCACTCATACCAAACAGACTAATACACTTTAAGAAGAAATGAGGTAAATTCTCTCCTGTCACACTGCAGCATGAAGCTTAATAGGCAAGAGAAGGGTAAGTCTGCCAACAGCTTCCTAGCAGTCTTCTACTGCAGGCATTCGCAGACTCACCTGGCTGGACACCACCATTGCAGACAGACAGCTGTGCTGTAGACACGTTAGAAGCAGCAGTCACAGCTCCCACTGATGGTGGGTTCTGATTTTTTCCCTTTTTCTTCCCAACATCCAGCTTTGAAATAGTTTGTGGCATACTAGTGTGACACTTAGTGGTAGCAGGCTCTGGGAATCCCTGCTCTCCACAGATCCCCTGCTCGTTTTCTCCAGAAGAGGGAAGACAGTTTCTTATCAAAGACCATTATCAAAGACAGTCTTGTAGTATGTCTGAAGGACTGCCAGCTCCAAGAAAAATCACATAAAGATCCAGATTTCAGTCCTGGCAGGCAGGAACACAGTTCTCCAAAACCACTGTGTGCAAAATCCACAAACTTCTGTGTGTAACTTTGATAAGAAGTGCTGACCTGGGGAGTTCTGCCATCACTGTTGCCAGGACAATGAGCTGATCTTCATCTACTCCACAGGGAACAGCATGTCCTCCTCCACTTCCAGCAGTCCTTGCCTGCATGTGTGCAGCTGCCAAACCAAGAGAGACTGCCAGCTAGAGAAGTGCAGTCTCCTTCGGGAGTCCACAAAAACTACAGAACATCAAGATCAGAAGTGCTGGTAGCCAAAAATACTCAGTGACTGCACAATTTCTGTTATTTTTAAAACCAATTAATTCTGTGGAGTATGCAGCTGATACAGTGCAGCCAAATTGTTCTGAAATGTACAAGGCAAAGTAAAATTTAGGTATTAGCATTTTGGTCATAAGCCTAGCATTAGTAAATATTTTCTAATTTATTTTAAACAATCTTCTCTATTTTGAGGTATCTACATGTTTTTGTAACTTCTGTTTAACAGAAGTTACTGTTTAACATCTTTATTGATGATCTAGACGAGGGGATCGAGTGCACCCTCAGTAAGTTTGCAGACGACACCAAGTTGGGTGGGAGTGTTGATCTGCTCGAGGGTAGGGAGGCTCTGCAGAGAGATCTGGACAGGCTGGAGCGATGGGCTAAGGCCAACTGTAGGAGTTTCAATAAGGCCAAATGCCGGGTGCTGCACTTGGGCCACAACAACCCCCAGCAGCGCTACAGGCTTGGGGAGGAGTGGCTGGAGAGCTGCCAGTCAGAGAGGGACCTGGGGGTGTTGATTGACAGCCAGCTGAACATGAGCCAGCAGTGTGCCCAGGTGGCCAAGAAGGCCAATGGCATCCTGGCTTGTATCAGAAATAGCGTGGCCAGCAGGGACAGGGAAGTGATGTTACCCCTGTACTTGGCACTGGTGAGGCCGCACCTCGATTTCTGTGTTCAGTTTTGGGCCCCTCACTACAAAAAGGACATTGAATTACTCAAGCGTGTCCAGCGAAGGGCAACGAAGCTGGTGCAGGGTCTGGAGCACATGTCCTACGAGGAGCGGCTGAGGGAACTGGGGTTGTTTAGTCTGGAGAAGAGGAGGCTGAGGGGAGACCTCATCGCCCTCTACAGCTACCTGAAAGGAGGTTGCAGAGAGCTGGGGGTGAGTCTCTTTAATCAAGTAATAAGCGACAGGACAAGAGGTAATGGCCTCAAGTTGCACCAGGGAAGGTTTATATTAGATATTAGGAAGTATTTCTTTACAGAACAGGTTGTTAGGCGTTGGAATGGGCTGCCCAGGGAGGTGGTGGAGTCCCCATCCCTGGAGGTGTTTAAGAGTAGAGTCGACAGCGCTGAGGGATATGGTGTAGTTGGGAACTGTCAGTGTTAGGTTAATGATTGGACTGGATGATCTTCAAGGTCTTTTCCAACCTAGACGATTCTGTGATTCTGTGATTCTGCAAAGTAGACTACTTTGTCTTTTTTCCTTTCTGTTCCGAAACAGTTAATGAATAAATAACGGGCTCTACTGTAGATCTTTGTGGTGCTCGTTTACAGTGATAAAAAATGACCATTTAGTTCTATTCTCAGATTTAAATTAGATCTTGATTTTTATTACATTTAACTTCTAATTCTGAAATATGCTATATTTTTCTTAAATATTATTAATAGGAACCATGTTAAAGTTTTACTTTGTTAAAGTCTAAATCCACTGTGTAGCAGGTTTTTTTTAATCCACTTTTGACACACTGGAAGAATCACAGTAGATTAAGAGAGTGTGATTTTTCTTTCATTAAATGCTCATGTGAGCATCTTGTCACTGTACTTTTTAACTGATAGAGTTGCTTCTCTCCAGTCTGTTTCTTAGGTTTAACATGATGTTTAATTTTTACTTCGTTGGGATCAAATGACCTGAATCTTGACCCTTCTCATTCAAATCAACATGATTTCTCCAGATTCCAGGCTAAAGCAGTACCTGAAGCTGCAACCTGTTTTCTGTTGCAAAGCCATTCTTTCCTTTCTCTACTCACACAGACATTTGCGCTTCTTTCTGAGCGTATCCCCTCTCCAGCTTGTTGTACTGTGATGTTTTGTGTGGAGAGAAATGAGACCAAGGATTCACATGCTCCCAAATATGCCCAGTTCTTGTTAAGGACTTTTAATTAGCCCTACTGGAAGCATCTCCTTCCCTGCTCAAAATCCTTCACCCAAGCACTGGCTGGGATGGTGAGTCCCATTACAATCTCTGTCCCACTTTGGTTCACAGGTAGAGCAAGCAAAACTAGATTCTTAATGTCTAGTAACCATGGCTGCAAGTGCATGCATAACGAAGAAGCAGAAGATTAATGTATGTCACATTTTATTTTTTATTTTTTAAAATAATAACTCATTTCAGTCTACTTTTAGGTATTTCTTTTCCTTTAGAAAATAGATGTATACAGCAAGATGATTGCAGAGCCTGCCAAAAATAACAGCCTCATTTTTTCTGGTATATATTATATACAGTAAACTCAGGGACCTGCTGTATTTGTCCAGATTTCTTCCTCTTTTTTGTTAAGCTTTGTCTTCAAATGAGGTCAGGAGAAAAAAAAAAATCATTAATATCTGTCAACTTCCTTTATAACCTTAAGGAAAAATCTTTGTATAATATCACACAGACAGATTTTCAATTTCCTTGTGTAATAAACAGATGCTTTAGGATTTGGATGTAATTTAAAGGTTTAAAATATCACATTGAGATTGATGAATAAATCAGTTGTGAAGACAAAAACATTGATGCCTGTTGAAAATACCTCTCCAGACAGGCAGGAAATGAAATTAGTTCCCAGTAAAGTGTGGAGATGAGGATCACTGTTTAGTTCTGCTGCAGGCTTTTTAGGACTTGCTACAGTGGCACAACGAAACTGCTAGGGCCACAGAAATCTAATTAAAGAGCAAATGTCCCTCCTGACATCGAATTAATCTTTATCAAGTTCCCTATTTTTATTTCAATCTGGAACAAGAAAATGAAATTTAAAATTCTAGGCATGTTGCAAAACAGTTGGTGATTTTCTCTTGAGCATTACAATGCAAAAACATTCACCATTGTTTAATTAGACCTCGAAGCACTCATTTTCTGAGCACTTTTTATTTCATCATTGTTTGTTAAGGGCTTACATAAATAATACACAAATATTTACTACAAGCCTGTTACAAGGCTGTCTCCGCCTGTTGTACAGATCTATTTTTCCAGAGCTTTTTCTGTTGATGAAAAAGCTGAAGTAATTATTGTTTACATCTTAAACATCACCATACTTTATCTGTCCTTTGTATTGAGTTCAGGTTTCTTAAATTGCTTTGCCTTAACAAGCATGTTTTCCAACACCCACACTGCTGGTATTCTGGTAGCCCTCAACCACAGCGGGACCACTGAGCTGTAGCAGCTCAGCTGCTTCTGGAGCTGGAGCCTGACTCAGATACCTCTGCACCATGTTAAAATTTATTGCATGAGCATGTCCTAAGAAACAGGCCCCAATCCCAGGGAGTTATAAACTAAACAGACTAGCCAGGTGCAAGCTGAAAGTGTTGTTACCCCTTATTTTGCAGATGATAGGAGAATTAAGTTTGGATCCGTGATCCCAACCTTAACATGAGAGGTATCAATTCAGTCCAAGCACACGTGCACACATGCTTGCTTGAAGAGAGCCAAAGTAATTTGGCTGTGGTCACACAGAAAACCTGAGAAAATGCAGTTCCCACACAATTCCAAGCTAGCATTCAAACCACAGGACCATCCTCCAACATATAAGATATTTATTTGTCCTAAGTCCAGAAGAAATGGAATGGATATTGCACTGGTGATCTCTTCCTCTGATTTGGGGGAACTGTCTCTTCTTGCTGCATGAGTACCTGAGTCTGTGCCTGCTCACTTGCATGCTTACATAGCACTGCTGGAGCTACTGGCCCCATATAGTATCTTTCTCGTATATGCAGTTGTTTCACGAAGACTGATAAGAAATAGCTCCGGGGCTTTGCTACCAAAGTTGAGCCTCAGTGCCTGAGGGTAGAATGTGTTTCTGTGGTTAGTTTCCTCTTATAGGTAAGGTAGAAAGGCCTTATGGGTGATATTTTGTATAAAAATGATGACAGTGACATACAAAACCATTTTTTCTGCCTTCTGATTGCATGAAACCCCAATTAAAGTCATTGGGAAGTCTGCTCAATTACAGTTTCCTTTAGATCCATTGCAGACATGGGGGTTGTTTATGCAGCCTGATGTGCAGGTTTAGACCCTGGTGCAAAGGCAGTGTACGGAGCATGGGGGTTAGAGTTACAATGGGTGGGGTTTATTTTACCTTATTAGCAGGGCAGTATATAAGTTACTTGACAACTAGATGCAGAATTCAGCTGTGAACTTGCCCACTACTAATAGTCTGTTTCTTGGAGTCATCAGGGACACAGTGAGGCTTCAAAGAGCATTTAAGGTACTGAAGCATGACTTGGGATATTCTCCATATGGAAGAGATTATGGAAGAAAGTTGCACTCATTTATAGCTGAGGCCAAAATCCATGATCAGAATCAACGGAGTGATGTGATGGTGTACACGAGAGGCACGGCAGGGCAGAACACCCATGGGACCTCCGGGGAAGAGACAGAATATAATGCAAGAAAGAGGAAGTGACATTATATTTGAAGGAAGCTCATTTCTTGGATGGAGAGGGCCAGGTGCAAACTGAGAATACTTGTTTATCTTGATGAAAGGTAGCATGGCTGACTTGTTAAACCTGCAGAAAAAAACAGCTCTCCATAAAATTCCTGTCCTAATGAAGGCTGTGTATAAGAAGCAATCACACATAATGCACTTGAATTTAAAACTAAAAGCTACGAGCTTTAATTCTATTGTGTATGTGGACTTTGGCCAGAAAGAGTGGGTTTTCAAACTAGGTGTCTTGGTTCAAGGTCAGTTTCTGATTTAGCACCTACAGATCCAGTTAACTTGAGTGGGAATTTTATGCCCTTGCCCCATGAAGGAGTTTGGTCTGTTTTTTTGCAGCAGACATCGATTGCTTTCATACGGCATTCCATACTTTACCCAATGTAGTTCTTCTGACTTTACAGGAACATGATGTACATTTTTACAGAGTGAACACTAGCCTTGAAATTTCAATTGTTCTCCTGGTTTTGAAACACAACATTTAAACATCCTCGTATATCAAAAGAGCTAAAAATTACTATGACTTTTCACATGACAGATATTTCAGGGAGCAGGTTAGATGTCTTTTTGTAACTTCCACTTTTTTTTTCTCGCCTTCTTGGTTTCAAAAAGCAAGTTATTCTGTACTACTTTCACTACATTAGTCCAACAACTGTTAAAAAGCTTTGGTTGAATTTCTGTTTAGTTGAGAGAGAAGTACAAATAAAAGAAGCAGCAGATGGTCCCTTTGTGACTGAATGAAGAAAAAGGGTTTTGAGAACAATATGTGAATAGGTGTAGTCTAATAAAACAGTCAGCCACCTGCTGCCTACATCCTTCAAAAAGATTCTGTTGCATATTCTGGGAATTAACGACTAGTGTGTATCCTTACATTTAATCTAAATGGAAGCTCTGAGGAGCAAACAGACCTTTTTGCCCCAGTGCTGATTGAGTTGTTCTCTTGGTTTTGAATTGTTTCTGCTCTGTCCCTTTTAGTTCCATCATGTGACTGTGTAGTAGCTAACAACAATTTAGCAGTGTCTCATTTCTCAAAAAAAGATGATAAAACTTAGAAAGCACCTATACATTTTTTCCTATTTTAAGTTTGATAACCCAAAGTACACTTGGAAAAGAAGTATTCTACCATTTCACAGTACACATCGGGTTTTTTTAATGCACACAACCTGTTGCTTGGTTTACATATATTGTAATGTACTTGTTTTCTCATCTAGGGATTTACTCTTCAGCCTGATTATCAGAATATCATCAATCCAACATCAACAGCTGCACAAGTTGTTACCCAAGCAATGGAGTATGTTCGTTCAGGGTGCAGAAATCCTCCAGCACAGACTGTGGACTGGAATAATGACTACTGCAGTAATGGGTAAGCAGCCAGTGAATGCCACCTTGTGTTGAGCAACATTCATGACACAAGTGTCTGATAGGGAATTTGGAAACAAGTTTGTTGCCTGTTTCCCTACAGTATTTCAGAAGTGCGTCTGTGATGGCACTGTATTTATTCAGTAGTTAGACTGTTGTGGGAGAACAAGTTTTCAGTATGTACATTTATTAGACATTGTTGTCACCTTATCACAGCACATACACTTTGGTCTTAGAGAACTTCCATTCCTTAGATAAGCAGAACTGAAATCTTAGGGAGAAAGTGTAGGAAAAAAGTTTTAAGATCACTATCTCCTACTTGAGAGGCAAAAGGCGTGAACTGTTTTCTCCAAATACTTGCCTACTTGTTCAGCACAACAGTCTCACTTCTGTGCTGTACCACCGAAATGTCTTGATCTGTGCAGCAGGCCCTTGTAGGAGCCTGCCCAGCCCACAGACATTTACACCCATTTACACTGAGCTCTGAATAGACCGTCCTCTGTCCAACAAGCCATTGCCACCCGTGGCTTTGAATCCCAGTCTCTTCTGGAAAAAACAATGTACGGTCATTCCCAGCAGTGCCCTCTAGGTGCCCACTGGGCATAACTTGCCATCAGCAGAAGCTTTCTCTGAGCAGACCCTGTAGATATCTACACAGACCCCTGTGTAGATATGCCTTTGTGAATCTGTGTACATGGACTTAACCTATCTCTGCTATAGCATTGGCATAAACTGCCAGTGCAATGTAACTTGCTCTGCGCTGCTCCTGGACTCCAAACAAAGCAAGCTGTATAGCTGTGGAAGAGCAGAACTGGTGCCTGGGTTTTGGCAAGGAAGCAGGAGGTTAAGAGTAAAGCCTCTCTCCCAGAAAATCTCTGCAGTGTGAACCAAGCCCCATCAATGATGCTCCTTCTGCTTTAAGTGATATATTTTCTCCTGACTTTTACAGGCTGTTCTGAGTTACAAACTGGTAAATGCCTCCTTTTTGCTCTGAACTGGTATGCTTCAGTTGAAGCTGAAACCCAGCAAGAACTGAATGTAAAAGTGTGCTAGACACAGTGCACTGATGGAAGGTCTCCTGTAGTGCCTGGTCTCCAGTAGACAGTTGGTCTAGTTGACTTTGCCAGAAGCTTCTGGTGTTCCCTTGCACATGCTTACCTGAATCTGCCAACATGTTTTGGCTATGTTTGTACTGGTAAATAAAATAGGCCAGAGATATCAGTGGCTGGTACCCATGTCCTCCTGCCCTATAAGGAAAGTGGCCACATCATATAGGGTACTTATGGAGTATCATTCCAAGACCTGTGCTAAACCATCAGCTGTACCTATGCTGTTTGTGAGAGGGATAGTCAGTACTAGCAACCTGCTAGTGCAGGTGATCCCAAACCAGGGCTTAAACCCATGTCCCAGTCCTGTGTAGTTTAGAGCCAAGTGTGGTCTCTGGGTTGCTAGATGCCACTATGGCACTGGGATTTTTCTTATTATTACCATGATAATGCAGCCATGCTTCAGTGATATGCTTGGAATTAATGACTTGCAGTAGGGTTGTGGGGTTTTTTGGAAGAATAGGACTAAAAATTTGACAAATTTTTGAAAAATCGCATTTGTTCTTTTTCTCTTTGAACAGGGGCATGCAGAGGGACAAAGCACTCTACCTTACCTGAAAATCTGAAACACCTCTCCTTTCCACTGAGGAATGCAGGGAAGTCTTTTCATCATGGATTGCTTTATGCAGTCAAGGCAGTTCTGCATTTTATTAGGAAATACAAGTTGCTAAGCACTTAGGACTATTTGAGCTTGTGGGTCACCCACTCTGGAAAAAATAGTCTTGCTTCTTTCTTTTTCTTTTTTTTTTTCCCCCCATTTTTTCTCTTTCTTTCTCCTTTCCACCCCTACCCTGAGATCCTTTAACGGACATTGCTTTTCTTCTTCCCTGAAGGAAACTTGGACCATTCAGATTTTATGTTGGTTTTTGCTGTGAAGTGCTGCGATAGTAACTGCCTTAGCAACTGTAGATGTCTCGGATAAAAGTCCTGGATTTTCCATTGGTTTTTCATAATGGGTGTTTATATGAAACTACTAAAGACTTTTTAAATGGCTTGATGTAGCAGTCATAGCAAGTTTGTAAATAGCATCTATGTTACACTCTCCTAGAGTATAAAATGTGAATGTTTTTGTAGCTAATTGTAATTGAAACTGGCTCATTCCAGTTTATTGATTTCAAAATAAGGGTTAAATTGGCAAACATTCATATTTTTACTTCATTTTTAAACAACTGACTAATAGTTCTATATTTTCAAAGTATTTGGAGAAAAAAGTAAAATATTCCCAAATGATATTAATTAAAAATATTGGCTTTGTCTCATGAAATAAACACAAAAAAATAGAAAAAAACCTAATGTTGATAAAGAGCAAACACATTTATTTTGTACTGCCTAAAAAATGCTTCTTTTTTTTAAAGAAAATCACTTTATGTGTACTGGTTAGTAAATGTCATTTAAGTCCTTTTATGTATAAAACTGCCAAATGCTTACCTGATATTTTATTAGATGCAGAAACAGATTGGAGACAGCTAAATTATAACCTTTACATATGGCTATGTATTATTGTTTCTTCATACTGTGTCTGTATTTAATCTTTTTTATGGAACCTGTTGCGCCTATTTATGAAATAATAAATATAGGTGTTTGTAAGTAAATTTGTTAGCATTTTAAAGAGGTTTCTTTGATGCTTTAACTTTTGCTGGCACAAATTGTTCACAACTGATGTGAATACTTTATTTAGTTTTACAGTGACATATATAACACCAAACCTGCTTTACTGGCAGAAAATGAAGGTAACCAATACTTATTTCTGTATTTCCTTGGTTGTTAAGAAAAAAAAGGTATTTTAAGTAATTCCCTTTTTAAAACATTGTAGCAGGAAGTTGCCCAAAACTAAGACTTGAACCAACAAAACTAACTGAATAAAACTGCATAATGCTGCTTCTTGAAACTTCATCAGTTTTGGTTAATTAGTCAAGTGGAATAACAATATTGCCAACAGAAATATTACCAAATATGCTTCAGCCATTTTATTATACATGCAAAATTTCCTACAGAGTTTTAGGGATTGTATCACAAGTGCATCCTAAAATGAAAGGTAAGTTCAACAGCCACAGAGAAAAGGATAAAAAAAATCCAAAAGAAGGTATTTTTTCAATATTTTGGATCAGGAATAGCTCTGAAAATATATTTCTGGAGGATTTCATTTCCAGATGCCTGTCCAATGAATGGAGAGTACCACTGATTTGTATTTTCTATGTGAAATAAAGCAAGCAACTCGGATAAAATACACATTATGCAATGCCATTGATTTTCCTTTAAAAACAAAACAGAAACAAAGGCATGCTTGCTTTGGAATGATTTCAGGCAATATACAATCGGAATCACTTGGCATGTAATAACTAATAAATAATGCAGATCAGATGTGATTACTCAAATGACTGTAGCTGAGAGCTCTAATTTTCCTGTCTTGAAACTGTATGAGAACTCGTGATTAAATTCACAGTTTATTGTTTGTCTATTTAGTACTTTAGAAATATACCAGCACTACTAATTACCCAATGTCTTCTATTTATTATATTATAGTAAACTACATTTTCCACTCATATTAATTCTAAAGTGAGAAGATAATTACTGGGGATGAGAAAAATCAGCTTTGATTTTGACAGGCAGTTTTCCTCTTTCTTTTATGGAAAAGAACTGTGTTATCTTCATTTCTTTTAGAGCAGGTGCGCAGTCACATGAAGTTGTTAATTTCAGTATCCAAGCAAAGTTCAAAAGACAAGAAAACTTTAATGTAAATAATAAAAAAAATACATCATGAATAAAATACTTATTCTGTATGAATCTGTGGCTAGTGTCTCTCGGTCTGTAAGAATGGAAACCTGTGGTGTGTTTACCGTGCAGCACCTTACCCACCCAGTGCTTTGAGAGTGGTTCTGTGCCCATGCTCTGTTCAGATGGGACAGCTATGCTGGAAGAGCAGCAGTTTTGGCCAGGGTTATACTGAAGCCACTTTGTTCCAAAGGAAAGATCCAACTTCAGTGCATAAATGTCAGTTCTTCACATCTGAACTTGGGAAAAAGGAATGGTTGCCAGCCAAGGGCAATCTGCTATTTGTTTTCAGATGCATATTGACAGATACAAATTGTCAATAGGTAGAGCCTAGAAGGTTGAGATCCTTTTGTAAGCAGATGAAACTCCACTGGAGTTCATGAAAGTATGCCCCATCATTTGCTGAAGCACTGTGGCTTAGGCACCACAGTAACACATATACCCAAGTCACCATCTGTCATAACGATGATAATGAGAAAGCACACAGGAATGAAACAACCTACACATTGAAGCAACGCAGTAAGAGCAAGTAAAGACGATAAAGACATCTGCCAAAGTGATAGAAACCAAGGGAAATAATGTCTTCCAGTAATTAAAATTAGTATTTTAAAAAAATTATTTTTTAAAAGTAGGAAAAATGCAAGATTAGCAATATATGCACTCTTCAAGATGTAAATCCCATATGCTTGCACCAAGGTAAGCAGAAGTTTTGAAAAGGAAAGGCTCTTTGAATTTACTGCCACTCTCAGTGTCCCTCGTTCTGGAGAGGCAAGTCCCAGTCTCTCCATCAGCAAACTCACAGAGGTTCGAGCAAAAATCCAGTCCCGCTGCTGCCTCTGACCCAAAGAGGACCTGCTATAGGTTCCCCCCCCCCCCCCCACCATTCATCCACAGACATTAAGTAATGTATTCATGGAGGGCCCCAGCCATTCACAAGGAAATGTAATGTATTCGTGCCCACTTCTCTCTCTCACCAAATACTAGTTCCTGATTCCAGTGGTATCTCTGCCAAATATTCCCTGCGAGGCTCCTCTGTAAACAGGAAACCTGACAATAAAAGAGCTCATTACTGGAAGGTAAAACATGCTCTTACCACCTTCCTCAACCTTCTGAGACTTCATCTCAACCTGAACTACCAAGACTGTATCTGACTGTTTCTTATCTGATCCTGTAAACATGGCAGATCCACTGGGAGCTCTTTCTGTGCTCTGGGGAAATGGAGTAGTTAAAAATCTGTGTTTTGCAGACACTGTGAGAAGTAGCTGAAGATCTGTATGTAAACCATACAGGAGTTACTCCCCAGAAGTCCTATTGATAGGTACATATAGATACAGATACACAAATAGATACAGATATAAATACAGGTATAGATAGACAGACAGACATCCATAGAAACATTGCCCTGTCAATTATTTATCTGGTCCTTTTGCATTTAAATAAAATATTATTTAGGGAGTATAGCAGTGTGCTGGCAGTGCTTCAGGAGGTGCTGAGCACCTCCGAGAACAGGAGGTGCTTTGTGTCAGGTCTCACAGACAGCATTTGCTTTCCTTTGCAAAGTCATGTATTTTATTATTACCCAGCAGCACATTAAATCACAACTCAAATGTAGTTCTTATTCCACCAACAAGAGGACAAGTGAGAACAATGACTTGTAACATTTCAGAGTCTGTCACAGTTACTGCCTAATTAGAGAAACCCACTAGCAAATGTGCATCTGCATGGATCCTGCGACTGTCATCATTTCACATTCTATTAAGGGCTTGCTGCGATAGACACTTTACAAAGAAATTTTGTTCAGGCTAATACCAAGCTGGCAAACATGTAATTGGCTAGAAAATAAAATAGGAAAGAAAAAAAAAAAAAAAAGAAAGAAAGAGAGGAAGGGGAAAAGAAAAGGAAGCCTTCCTATTTGGAAAAGAAGCTGTGTGCAAAAATCCACAGTATACTGCAGAGAAGATCCTTACCCACTGACAATTGTGTGTTTACAACGAGTCTGAGCATAATTGCTCTGATGGGCTGTCAAGGAAAAGATTAATTTGGCAAAGATTAGTATTGACTTGCTGTTTATTAAGGCTTTTAAACAGCTGTATCTGGCAACATTCCTGTAAGTGCCTGTCATGTCTGAAAATCAGGCTCACACCCGGGTGCTTGCCAGCTGTTGCTAAACAATCTTACCACTTTGAGTATCTTTCTCCAGGCCAAACAGCAAGAGCAAAGTATTGCCAAATGCGTCTCTCTCATCCTGTCATTTTTCACGGGATCTGAGAGCTCAAATGTCAGTTGATGGCTCGATGGCTGAGCTGATAGCAGGGTGGTTAGAGAGGTGCTACACCAACCTGTCCCCCTTGCTGAGGGGAGGTGCTGCTGTTAGTCACCTCACCAACACAGAAAACCACAGCTTGCAACTGCCGTAATGTGAAGGCATTTTAAACCCCTTAGCGCCTGCAAACTGGTAGGAGGCAGAACTTCAGAGTGAGTGGTTCATGCCCCCAGGCTCTGATGGATAAAGCCAACAGGCTAGGAAGGTGTGTGAGAGTACAGTAGACAACATTAATCTTTACAAAATGAGCCAACAATTTCTTGTATGATTTTTTTTTCCCCAGACTGCTGATAAACAAATGTCGTAAAATCAGGCACACAAAATACTCTGGGTTGATGGAAACCTGTAAAAGGAAAGATGTCAGCTGCTATTTTTGTTACGTTACTTAAAACATTTCAGTTTGCATTGTAGGCTTTAGTAGCAAGCTCAGAAACAAATAATACCAATGGAAAGAAGGATAAACGGCTGCAGCTAAACGCCAATACAAATAGCCATGTGTTACAATTAAAGTTGATTTGGCCTTTCCAATAGAAGTCTGATTTTCTGGGATTAATCTCGACCTTTTCAAGTTGCATCAGGCTGAAATAAGTTGTCAGAACAGATGTGAATTTTGTTTGCAGAGAACAGTTGTAATCCAGTAACCCTTAGAACATGAGCGTTTTCCAGACTGCCAGCCAACTGGACAGTGAGGATGCGAACGGCAGATACTGAGCATACACAGCAGGAAGAACCAGAGGACTCAGCCATGTCCAGAGGCTGGAAGTTTAGGTCAAAAAATTTCAAACTGGAAACTAAGTACTTTTCCTTTTAACTCTGAATTGACCAAGCAGCATGGTGGATGCACAACAACTGGAAAAAAGATGTTAGATCAAGGATGGATACCTTTGTGTTCTTTAGCTATCTTATCAAATCAAAGTACGTGATATTCCATGCGCCACTGTTTCACAGAAGGCTGGGCACACATTTTGTAATACAGAAGTCTCCGAAGGCTCCAAGAATCACACATTTCAGATGCTGCTCTAAACTAGCTTTCTAAGAAGATTTGCCTTACAATCTACACAGCTTCAGTATTCAAAAAAAAAAAAAAGAAATAAAAAAAAAGTTACCCTCTAGTGAATACTCAGACTTCTTATACTTTCATACATAGAGTGAAAAACTTCCCAGCTCTGTGCACAGCATATATGCTGACCTTGGTGTTCCCAAAGAGCCAAGTTTCAGTGGAAGTAAAAAAGTCCAAAGCCTTCCCAATATGGGCTGGGAGCGGGGGAGCAGAGGGACAATTCACCCTACTCTGCTAGGACAGCAATTGTGGCAATGTAAGCCCTCTGCAGTCACAAAGTCTGCAGGTTGTTTTTGTCATACCAGTTTTCTTCACAATGAAACACCTGGATCCATATTTATGCCATCAGTGCAGTCATATTGTTAAATACCGAAGATGCAAGAGAGATTTTTCCTGCTGTCTATATAGCACAGCTTAGATAGCAACATGAAGTTCCAAAGTTCATTCAAAAGCATGTCATCACTTGAATAAATAAGGTTATCTGATTCCCTAATTAGTAGAGTAAGCCTTCATGTTTTGATATCTACTTCTACTCAGAGTTCTGAAATAATGAGCTGAGCCTCTCCACTCCTCTGGCATACAAGCATGTGTTACATGGTTTTGTTAAAGAGATGAATATGAAAGAAGGTAAGTAAGTGATGTGCCCAGGGACACAGAGTAATTTAGAGTAAAAGTAGCTGAGATCTGAGAATTTTCAAAAACAATCTCCTGCTTTAGTCACAAATAAAGTTCAACAACTGTGAAGCAGTGCTCAGATCCACAAGGACAGTTTTAACTCAGGTGAGATTTTACAAATAATAACCAGGAGGATGTTTCCAGGTTTTATTTGTCTTTAGTGGTTTTCTACTTTTAAGTCATATGTATACAGCT
This sequence comes from Strix aluco, assembly GCF_031877795.1. Taxonomy (NCBI): domain Eukaryota; kingdom Metazoa; phylum Chordata; class Aves; order Strigiformes; family Strigidae; genus Strix; species Strix aluco. Next base: position 41,484,125 of record NC_133931.1, read on the forward strand.
GACTGCTATTTTCAAACTTAACTGTAAACTGACTTTAAAAAGATTAATAACAAGAGAGAGATGTCTGAGTAATCTCTGGCCTCATGTTGCTGGAATTTTGGATTAAAATTTCAAAGCTCATATGAGACGGGAATTTTGACTATACTGTTCATATTCTCTTTTTGCTGAATTTCTCCCTAGAACCCAGCAAAGTCTTTTCCTTGTCAGACTTTCTGTATCGGATTTTAAAAGGACCATACATATATATATATAACTGCACACTGAGGAGACTCATAGGACCCACAAAGAGTGAGCCATGACAGCTGAATGGGACTGTCCTGCTTCTGAGTCCCCAGCTGAAGTTGCCCTCTGCAAACAGGCTGGAATAAGGTCCTGGCAGGAAGGTCGTGCTTCTGCAGTACACGGGTGATAGACTTTCAAGGCTGAGTATTTCTAAACTCTCAACAGAGAATTTTTTGAGAACAATTTGATCAAAAGCCAGAAACAGGCTATCCTGTCTTCTTATACTGTTGACACCTTTGGACTGGGAAGGAACCTGAGCCCAGAGGTGGGAGCCTTTCCGAAAGTGATCCCAGTACAAGGAAACCGTTGATATACTGGAGTGAATCTAGTGGAGGCCACCATGATGGACAGGGGCTGGAGCACAGGACACAGGTGGAGAGGCTGAGAGCGCTGGATCTGGTTAGTCTCAGGGAGAGGAATCCAAGGGGAGCTCTTACTGCTGTCTGTAACTGCCTAGAGGGTCTTTATAGAGGAGACAGAGCCCAAAACTTTCTGAAAGCACACATGAAGGACAAGAGACAACAGACACAAGTTGCAATGAGAAAATTCTGATTACATATTAGGAAAAAAAATCACCAGGAGGGAGGTTGAAAACTGTCACAGGAGTACAGAGAGTCTGTGAGATCTCTGTCCTTGGAAATATTCAAAACTTGACTGGACAGCCCTGAACAAACCCATCTAAGTTGCACCAGCTTTGTCTGTGGTTTTCTTTGACCAGAAAACCTCCAGATATCCCTTCCAATCTAGTCTAGTCTGTGATTCTGTTTTGCATCAAATAGAAAGCCCAGCAAATCATGGTTCTTTGGCCTCAAATTGGGAAAGGGAGTGTGAAAGTCTTTGTTAGTTACTTCCTGTTATACACCTCATGTACTACAGTAAATTGTGCTATTTTAAACTGAGGTTTCATAGTCTAATTTTACATGTACAGAAAAAGCAAAAGTGAACGTCATTTGTATCTGAGTTTCCTTTAGTGGTTTATTTAAGGGAAAAAACCCTCCCAAGCAAATCATAAACCCTAACCCACTGATCGCTTTCCTGAAATGAATTGAGTTTGCATTATTGGGCATGCAACTTTCATGAAAAGACAAGCAGGAGTGTATTTGTTGCCAAAGCAAAGTTGACTGGTTAAAGCTTGGACTTTGGGGAGCAAGGCGTCAGATAAATGAAGGAAAAGATAAGTTTCCTTTTTTTTTTTTTTTTTAACATATAGCACTCAAAAAAAGTCTCTGGGGACTTCAGTACGTGACTTTACATTTCAATGCTTTTCCTCCACCAGATGGTTTAGATAAAAACCTATTAGTTTCATTCGTGCAAATGGTTTCATACAAAAAATGTCTATTTTTAACATTTTTGCCTCAAGGCTTGGATTTAACTTTCTTTTTGCAGAAGTGGAGAAGTTTTCACTAGTGTCTAATACTTTAATCATCATCATTCTTACTATCAAATAAGGTTCATACCAGGATGTGGTTGATGAGTCCTCTAAAAGAATTTACGTACAAAAAAGTGCATTAAAATTACTTCATAAATTTGATTTATGCATCTTTTCAGACAACCTTTACGTGTTTGCAATTTTCCATGAGCTTAGTTATGAGTATTTCAATCTCTGCAAAAGTAGTGTATATGTTCTGTCAAACATAATGATGCAGAACCTTTATCTTCCTTTCTTGTCTTGATGTCATTCCTTTGGAGAAAACATTCAGTGTGTGAAAACTGGAGAGGGTTCACTACTGGAAACCCTAATTGCTCTTACAGGCAAATTTACTCCCCTTTCTGGAGGTAGGGAATTCCCTCTAGCGATGAAATTAATGTGGCTCTGCCACACACATGCTGAGGGGATGTTAGGAGGGCATACATGAGTAATTTTAATTGTGAGGTCTTTCTTTATTATTCAAAGAGCTGTTTGGAACGAAGCAGAGCAGGACATGGGAAACACCATAATCTCTTCATTAACATGGTCATCATGGCTGATCTGACACAGACGCTATCTGCCATTTTCTCTCACTTCATCAGAGCTCTCTGGGTGCTCAGGGGTGTCTGGCACCCAGCCCATCAGTTGTGCAGAGCACTAGGACCTAACTCTAGCATGCGATGGAGGCACGCTGTTAGCAACCTGATCACACACTGGAGGACCAGCACATCCAAGGTGCATACTATGTAGGACGAAACTCCTCTCTCTTTTGCCTACTTCTCTATATTACTTGATGAGCCTAAAAACCAATGTCTACACTACACTAGGAAGTAATTCCACCCATTAAGAGTTGATCAACTGATTGAAGTGCAGGGGACCAAAGCTCCTACAATTGCATGAAGTTCAGGGGTTTCACTTATGACGAAATTTACTGTTTTCCCCTGTACTGCACCCCATCACCAGTAACTCAGCAATTCACATACCAGAAGTTAGGTGGCTGAACTCATATCTAGACCCTGACAGGTTTTTAGCAAGTTAAATGCATTAACTGTTAACACAAGAATTAAAACAAACAAATAAACCTTATATGTGTTTTCCTAGATTTGGTTCTTCAGCTACTTTGCCAGAAAAAAAACATTGGCAAGTAGCTATGGGAAGAAAGAAGGTAAGACAGTCAAGAGCAAAAAAAAAAAAAAAAAGACAACAGAAAGAGGAAGAGAAAGGAAATCACATCCCCAAGTGTCTTCAAGAGGTGGGTTTGTGCAGTATCTCATTCTGTTGGACATTCAGAGAACCAGAGCATATGTAAACAGAAACCAATCCAAAGAACAAAACTCTCCATGCAATAAGGAGATTTCCAGTCATGAGTATATTACTTGCAGGATTTACACCACAGGGGCAATATATTGACAGACCGTGACTTCATATATACATCACTGTATTATTATAGCTGTTAGGATGTTCAGGAGGTTGTAATTAGTGAGCATCAGGGTGTGTAAGCCCCCTGTGTGGTGCTGCCAAGGCTAATCCATGTCAGTGCCTGCAGGCAATGGTGGAAAATAAAACATTTCGATGAACAGCACCAGGAAAATCTAAGCCAGGCCAAGACAGCCACAAGACCCTGTGATATGAAACAAAAGCAAACATAATCCATGGGTCAGAAATAACTGCTGATTCATGGCTTATTTTTGTGGTGCACCTCCTGCGTTAAAAGAAGAATTTGAATAGGAAAATGGCAGATGGGAGTGTTGTGTTGTTGGGGTTTTTTTTCCTTCCTGATAATCCAAACAAATATCAGCACATCACTTAGAGCCATGGGCTGTAGCTGGCACACAGGCATTTGCATCTGTGGGCACCAAGGGCTGGATGAGAGATCTCCACCATGGAGTGGCTGTTACACCACAAGTGGGTAACTGTCTCATCTAATGCTCCTCACTGGACTGTGACATGTGGATCCGTTTGCCCAGGTCAGAAGTTAGTGAACTGCTTTTGTAACTGATGACACATACAGCTTTCCATCTGACAGCAGCTAAAGATTGCACTTTATTTCCTTTTAGGTCAGAGTCCATCCCTTCCTGAGCACTTCTGCTCCACCAAAAGGCCTTGGCCCTGCTCCCTGCCCTCCGACACACCGATCCCAGGAGCACAGCAAACATCTGCACTATGGGAGATATCTCTCGCAGGCTGGTAAGGAGTCTAATAATTGCCTTTTGGGGGGATTTCCACACCGAGAAATGCTGCATCAACATGCCAACATAGCATTAGGTGGGCACACAATTCATTTAGCCATCTCTCCCAGCATTTTTATGCACTTATCTCCACTCCCTTCTCTGTGCTTTGAAGTAAACTTAAGCTAGGCCATCAGCCATTGTCAACTATTTCAATCATACCTAAAAAGCTGACCATTGTATGACACACAAAATGTCTGAGATGGAGTAAGAACCATCTCCATGGCTGGGTTTGTATGGAATTGTATTCCAATTGTACGGAAGTTTTTCAGCACACTGCTTTGGGTGAGCATACCTTCCCTCCATGCTCTAAGAAAAGGAACTCTCATGATAGCAGCAAACAATCATGACCATGCTTTTGTCATAACGAATATTTGTACCAGATTCTAAAAGAATAATGTGCATCCAGTCAGGGAAAATGGACCCAAAGTATGACCTGCATGCCCTCAAAAGATCTATGACCTGAATTACAATGAACCATTCATGAATAAGCTTCATATCAAGAAACAGCTAGTTCATCTCTCTAAACATCAGACTCATGGTGCATATTTGAAAACAGAAAAAAATGGAATTCATCGTATGAATAATTTCTTGTAATTGATTTGCCTGCATTGGTTACTTTCCAAATAGTTCTTTATACCTTGTCTGGGAGAAGAAACTTATCTCAGGATTTTCATGCTTTTTCCAAAATGAATCAGAATATTTCCTCTTGAGAGAAACATGCAAGTCAAAAAGCCTAAGAATGTGTTCCTCCAGTAAGACCTGATCTTCTATCATTAAGACTAAAAAGTCTTTTGCCATTGTTTTGAATAAAACTGAATTATAAAGTAGAAAAACAATTTAGACTGTAGAAATACATGAGTGAAGCCAAGTACAGAATGGTGTTAAATGAATGCCTTAATTCCATGCTATGTTTGTTGGTTTTTTTTCAAAAGAGAAAATAGATAAAATAGGTAAAGCCACAGAAGCAAACACTTAAAATGAATTAAGCTGTGTTTCAAGAGAGGGTTGAAACTCCCCTTTGTCCTCAAAACAGAGTCTTCTTTCCTTGTCCTCAGACAAGCCAGAGATTTAATTTGCCTCACACAAAGGAAATGCTCCCAAAGGAATTATACATCCAATTTACAATATGACATATGAATGCCCCACCTGCTTTGGGCCACGCAGGGAACCCGCCTTTCTCCTAAGGACACTGCTGCAGCAAGGTCTCTATGGGGATTTAAAAAATTGCAGCCTGAGATGACTTCTGGATATGAGCAAGTTTGGCCTGATCAGTGGTAAAAAAACCACAGGTAAATAAATTGTATATCCCTTCAGCACATCTTCAGGATTTAAAGGATATATCAGCACTGCCAAATAACTTAGTTCACCAATTCACTCTTGGGCCCTGATATCTGTGTTACTTAAGTGGTAGCTCACTCCTGGGCTTCACTTCTTGGAGTGAAATTCTTCTTCACTCCAGGCCTGTGTGTGTTTTTAAGCCAATTTCCCTATGGAAACACCTTAGTTTTGTCCTTGAGGATGGACAAGGTGGCACCAACCCTGCACAGTACTCCAGCACTATCCCTGCATGCCCATCACCACGAAAGAGCCCACTCAAACACCCGCACACAGCCTTCCTTTCCTGCCATACGCTCCAAGGGGCTACAAAACCTTCATCGTGGGTTTTGAGAAAAAAAAACCCTTCACGCAAACTGATCTGTGCAGCTCCAGGTTCCCGTGGGAGCACCCAGGACTCTGGGAAGAGAGCGGTGTGGTACGGATGCAGCCAGCCTACCTGAGGGGAGGCTGGCCCCAGGCAGTGGCACTGGACCACACTGACCTGCTTGGTCTGGGGACTGAACTGCTACACTGGGGTCAGCCACAGCATAGCTAAAGAGACACATTCATCCCTTGCACCTTTTCTGTTCCTCACATAGGGAATCATCCAGACAAAATGGCCCTGCAGACACACTGGCCAGCACCATGAGCAAGGCATCAGCCATACAGCAGTGCTGGTCTTGCATGGCATGCAGGAAAGACTACTGAAATTTTTCTTGCTCATCCAGTCATGCTCAGGTCCCTGTCTATTCTGGAGTTGTACATACATATGAGGGGAAAGGAGTTTTAATTTCAATTTTGAGTTTGCAAGCTATGTCTCTGAGACAGTAAAAATCATTTTGTAAATGCAATAGCACTTTTTAATGTAGCTTGTACCCAACATATTGTACAAACTAAAGCAAACTCTAGATGGAATAAAATAAAACAGCTAACGGGAGAATATAATAGATGATAAACAGTGAGGCTAAGCATTTGACAGTTTCCCACTGCTGAGTATTATTATCAATAGCACTATATTCAGCCATGTGAATTATCATCACGAGCCACGCTTCATCTTATAATATGAAAAAGGCCATGTTTGAAAACTCTGAGCAGCATAAATTATGCAGATCATAAGTAATTTCTAATTGATATTTTGTTTCATTTTGTGACTCATAGCTATAGTGGTATCTCGATCCCAAAGCACGGAAGAGTCTGCTGTGCCACCCAGGAACGCAGCAATTCTGCAAGCAGCACATGGAATGAGGTGGGCAAGGACAACACTCCAGCGCTCTGCTGCTCTGGCTCACATCGCAGGAGCCAGAGCTGGAGCTGACTGGGTGTTGGAAAGGTTTTCTACTAAGTCATAAACCTGTCATTGCCCGTAGATGTTTGAATAAAAGCAGGAGAGTTCATAATCTTTGGGGATGGAGCATGTTATCTGGACACCAGACAGGCATGGATGGAGTGATCTGAGAAGATGATCACTTGGGAGCAGTGACCATCGCTCACTTTGGGGGTAAAACCAGTGGCTCAGTGGTTGCTTGCAGCTGAGCATCAAAGCATACAACCCTGAGTGATACTCTCCTGATGGTGGGTTTCTTTTCAGCCTCCATACCTTGGGAAGGTGGCACTACCACAGGACTTTTCTATCTTCAAGCCATGGAGACTTAGCCCAAAGCCAGAGTAGTCTTTTCCACTACAGAATGAGCCAGAGAAGCAGCTGCACAGAGTGACCTACTGTCACAGAGCAAGACATTACCATAACAGCAGCCAGATGGTCAGGCTTTGCCTTTATTATTGGAATTATTATTCATATCACAGGAGTGCTGAGATTCCCCAGCCAAGATCGGCACTCAACAGACACATGATAAAATGCATCTTTCGCCTACAGAGGTTCCCATCTAAAACACTGGGACAGGTAAAAAGGAAGAAAGAAACAGGCACACAAAGGAGTTAATGGTTGACTGGTGGCTCTACAGAGAGCAGTGGCAGAGCCAGAGAGCAGGCGGGTGCAGGCACCAGGCTACCCCTGGTGCTGCGCTGCCTTCCTGGCCACACCGACCACCCCATGGCTGCAAGGGCTCACAGCTATCCCGCCTGCTTGAGATCTGCACAGGTCCCAGTGTAATAGGTCCCAATCTCTGCCCAGGCACTCCTGCTGTGCAACAATAAATACTAGTGTGGTAATACCAGAGGGCAAAATGAAGTTTCAACATGTTAAAGACAGATCATTGCTGGAAGCTATCCTATCCTGGCCACCCCTGGATCAAATATGTCGACAAACTAATTTCACCAGCATCTCCTTGCTATGTTTCTGATACAAACTGGTTGGTTTTATCTTTGCCCATTACCATTCAGGAAAAATATCTCAGTAGTTAGAAAGAGTGTAGAGAAAGATCGACCATCAGATATCATGTGTGCTCTGGCTTTGTTTATTGTAAACCCACAAGAAGTCACATGCCATTTTGTTTTTAATTTTGCTGAGATCGGAAAAATCAGTTTAACAGAAACAAGAACTTACCCACAAATGTAAAAGCCCTGGGGCAAGAGATAACCATATGGGATATTATCAAGGTAGGTCACATTTTTCTCTAAAGTTGAGTAAACTCCTAGAACTGATAAAATCTTGCAGCCAGACTCCATTTGATATGAGAAAGCATTTGTGGGAGGGAAGCATCTGTTCATTATCACTCATGGGCTTAATTGTATGTTTCTTATCACCCAGTGGTGTTTTCATACTTACCACATGCACTACCGTATGTCCAACTTCAAAGAGAGAAAAGAATATTGCAGTGCTGAGTGACTTGTTTCAAAAAGGAAGATAGTTTCAAATAACCTGGTTTTATTCTGAAAAAGGGGAAAGGGGCAAAATCTGGGGAGTGGTGTCTCCTATAGGAGTTAAACTGATACCTCAGAGAATAGCAGACTTTTGAAACACCATACGGCTCCAATGAGTTAGTTATCACTCTGCCTAGTGCTCACAGGAGTTAGTGTGATTCATTTTTTCCCTGGAGAGAAAGACTTACCCTTTTGCCTCACTTAAAAATAAAATAAATAAGCAAAAAAACCAATTTGATATTTCTCTTGAAAAAATGTATTGCAGCTCAGAGGTATAATTGAATTAAGGGGAAGAGGCAAAAAACAGCAAGAATACAGAAAAGAAATAAGAAAGGAGAATAAATTGATGTGAAGGGTGATGATATTCAAGAGATTTTGTCCATTCTTTCTTGCAGTACTGCCCTCCCCTCTGTGCCTGTCACCTCTCACCTTGTGCTCTGCTCCCAGACTGTGGTTTGAGCTCTGGCTTCCACTCAAAACCTTCAACATCATAAAGTGGAAAAAAAGACCCACCGAATTCTTTTCAGATTGTTTTTCCTACTTTCCCATGAAAAAAAAAAAAAAAAAAAAAAAAAAGAAAGAAGTAATCATTGCAGGGCTGAAGTAGTCCTCTTGGTGTGAGTTTAATTAATTGAAGCAAGAGAGTCCCCAGGAACCCTGTCATAATTCCCATCAAAAACACTGTAGTAAGTAACCCCATAACTATAGATGAGGGATTTTTTTCATTACTGTTTCAATCTCAACCCTTCAGAAATCCTCTTTTTATTTCTGCCATGACTCAGCTGATTTAGGTACTTTAATTCCTCTTTTCTTCCTTCATGCTTTCCATATTGTTCTGTGTTTCCTAACAATACGGGCATGAAATTCATGCTGTGAAAGATGAGAGGTAATCTCTGATAGCTACTTGAAAGCTCAAGTTAAAAATAATCTTGTGGCACAAAGGGCTGCTTTTTCTTGTTCTGTAGATTTATAGTCAATACTGGTCACATGCCAAGAAGTTTACCAAGATGTTTGTTTCCCCACATATGACCATCTCAGTGTGCTAGTCTACTGAACTACACTCAAGAGTAGCCATCCACTGCAATTCCATGATATATTGTATTAAAAAAACTAAGTGGACACATTGCAGTGACATCTGAGGATTTCTTCTCCCTAATGCTCTAAGAAGCTTAAGTTCCAAAAACTGTTTATCCAAAACCTCATTATCACGGACACTGAGAATTAGGTGGTTCAACCTCTCTCCTTTCTTCTTTTTTTTTTTTTAATTGGAAACCCCTAGATTTGACTGGCTGTGGTCAAGACAGTAAGACAGAGAGTTTTGAACATTCAGGTCCTTTTGGCTTGCCTACTTCTGGCACCTTTCCTGTACTCATATCTTGTTGTTCCTGTTTGGGCCCAGAGGAGCTTTTTTTTGCTCCCCTGTAGGAAGGCACCATCTCTGTCTCCCTGTTCTCCCTGTCGCCCTCTCAGCCCCTGCCACAGGCAGTGAGCTGGGCAGAGTACACACAAGTTGATCTGGGGAAATTTTTTCTCCTCTTCCCTTTCCAGGATTAGTCCACCCCCTAGCATGCCTTGTTGATCAACTTCTAAGCTGCCCTGACTGAAGTTACTACAAATCCATTAGATTTTGGACCCAAGAAGAAATTCCCTAAAGTCTTCTGGAGTATTCACTGTACTCAACACCTTCTTGTTGAAATACTACCTTCATTTTCCTCTTTTCTCTGTCCTCTGAGTGCAACAGGACAGAGTATTCCACATATACTGACACTAGTTCTAACATAGAGCCCCAGGACCCCTTCTGTGCCCCCTCTTCTCCCACACCTGGTTCCCACCAACCATAAGTTATTGCTGCTGGAACTATCAGAGATGACTATCCTTTAGGGTAGATCAAACCCTTCATTCACCTGATGGTTCTGGCCCCAGTGGTACTTTTAAGCTCACAATTAAATTAAGGTCCCCAAACTAGGATTTTACGATCCTATGCTCCCCCACTTCACATTTCTTTTGTCGGTAAACTAGAACAGCATCACTCACAGGACTTTGCCACAACTCTGATTCTGTGTCACTAGATCTTTATTAAATGCAAGCAGCTGTAGTAATATTATGTTATGTTTCCAAAGTTCAAATTAAAAAAAAAAAAATCAGAAAATATAAAACTGAAGCTTTCAATAGTAGCTTTTAGTTGGCTGCTATATAGTTGAAGTATGTTTTTCCACGCAAAAAAAAAAAAAAAAAATACAGCATATCAAGATACTCATTTAACCAGAAAAAGAAAACACAGAAGAGTTTGTAAATGTCCCCTGCAGATGAGGCACTGTTTCTGTAGGAAATTTAATTTTCACTTCCTTTGAATTTTTAATTTTTTCCTATGCAGATTTTGTGGGTTTGCATTTAGTTTCCTGTTTGGGGTTGTCTGCTTTATTTTAAAATAAAAAAATATGTGGATTTATTTGATTTGAGAAAGTTATTGATTCTTTGGACATGAACTCCTAAGGGGCATTTTTATGATGTCCATTTTCCAGAGCCCCCTTTCCTTACCTCATCTAAACACTGCCCTTAGCTATTATCAGCAAAATAGAAAATATTCACTTCCAAGTTTTTTTTATGTGTAGTCTGCCACTTCCTTTCATAACCTCAGAATTTAAACTTACAAGATGCTTTTCAGAGTGTTTTTTCTACCTTCTACAATTCCTCAAAGAGTGAGCATTTATATGGTCCCTTGGTTACAGTTCTTGGGGTCCCTTGCTTACAGTTCTTGGTTCCCAACAAAAGAGGGCAAAAGTTTTCCTTGGGAAACTTTCCCTCTACTTCCCATCAAAGGGCAAAATCTGATGGTCATCAACTGATGATCATCCAAAGGATGGATCCCATTTACTGTCTGGTGGGCAGTGCCTCTGCTCCATCTGAAAACTTCTTCCCTGGCAGAATAAAGAAGCCTTTTGATTCCCATTGCTAGTGCTTCGACAGGGGATAAATCCCCACATCTACCACACAAATCTCTTTCTTTATGCTTTTCCAAAATGTAATGCAAGTGAGAAAGCAGTCCCCCCCAACAGATACTTACAAGCACTAACTGGAAGCACACAGAAGCAGTTCTTCTACTGACATTTAAAGCCACTTTCAGGATTGGGAAAGCACAGCAGGGGGGTAACAGTTCACACCATTGTTATACAGTCAAGGTACCAATGCTCCCACCAAGGGTATTAATAATTGTATTCTGTATTAAAATAATAGTAAAAACTACCAAATCAAACGATGAAGGTAAACACAAGCTAATCAGGAAGGAGATTTAGAAGTTACAGTATAATTCCCCCAATGGCCCCAGCCTAATTAGTGAAGAAGATAAACTGGTTGACAGATTGCACAGCTAGAAAAACATAAAGCAAAGAAGGTTGTAATATTTATTATTACTGTATAAGACAGTGATTAGACCCCCAACCTATGTACAGATCTAATCACCATCGCCTGGAAAGGATAACAGCCAGCCCTGCAAGTCTGGTTTGACAAATTAATCCAAACCTGATCCAAATAAAGAGATTTGTAGTTTTCAATGAAAAATTAACTCCCTGGCTGTGCAGTGGGGACATCGCCACATGCACTAATGGCATTGTTACCAAGAGACAGTGCTGCACTGTGTCTGTGCTCAAGGGTCTGTCAAACAGCACATGGTTTGGTGTTGCAGCAAGGGCAAAGAATTAATGTAGAAATTTGTGTATTTGTGAAGCATTAGCCATCATAGGACATAAAACCTAACCCCAGGATGCAGACAGTAGTCTACAAAGGGTGAATTGACAAAGCTGGTCATTCTCTAATCCCTGGCCTTCTTGAAGGACATCCATATATCTCAGAAAGGTTAGGGTGAGGAAATTGCTCACACTGAGTATCCCACAGTGTAGCAAAAATCACACAAAACAGATTTCGTTACATATTTGTACTATGATGTGGCAATCTGATCAGCAACATGAGAAAGAAGCAACATGATTAGTAGGTGAGACATTGTATGGGCATTGTCCCTAAAAAGAAAGAGTGTATGGAGCTTGGGGAACTTGGGAAGCCTCAGAAAACTGCTGGAACAAAAAGCAAAATTGGAGCAAAACAATAGTGGGGAAAGGGCAAGCCTGAAATTTTTTCTGTGTAATGAATTACGTTTGCTGGTTTGTGTTCTATAAGAGCTCTAAGGGTTTCAAGACCTTCCCTATATTTGAGGAAATGTCATGGCCATTCACTTCATGGCCATGGTCAGCATGTCATTCCCTCACAGAATATTAACAAATATTGTCCATATTATAGGCTTTACTTTATTCACTTGAACAGTACAAAAAATATATGCTGATATATCAAGCAAGCACAATTTCTACTACAGTGCTTTTAATGAGGTATAGAGGGAGACTGTGGCTACAAAGCTCAGCAGTTTGCTGAAGCAGGTTCCTACTTTTTTATGTGTCTGGACTCCTGAAATGAAAGCCTTCATGTGGAGTTAGGCAGGCAGGCACTCAGAGCGATTGCAGGGCAAGTTAGGTGTCTCAGAACAGCTTTCACAGCAGTTAGCAACCTGAGAAAGTTCAGGTAGTTACTAGGAGAATTGAGGACAGGTAGGTCTGAAGTCCTGTCCATGTCCTGCCCTGTGGCCCGTGGTTCTGTGCTGCCAGGACACACTCACCAACTTCCCTGGATTTTCTCCAAACTGCTTTCTAAAAGCACTCAGGAGGGACCAATCCCTCTTCTCAGGTGAGAGCAGCAGCAGTCTTCTGGCCAGAAAGCAGAAAACCTGAGTTCATTTTCTGCCATTTACAAAGAGGACACCAAACCATTCTCCCACCCCATGGCACAATGTCCCAGGCACAGGATGAAAAGATTTCCCTCAAGAGAAGTAGTGGAGATGATGCCCCTGAAGTGAAGCACTAGCTGTGAAGAACCGTTTGTGTAAAATGTGCCTTTGGGATTAGATGGCATTATCACAATATTTGACTGCTGCATTTAACTTGGAAATTAAGCTGGTCTGGAAATATAACCCAACTTTCTACCTACATCTAATCTTCCCTTCCCAAATTGTGCAGAATTCAGTGTAATCTTTCTTTTCAATTTTCAGTCTGAACATTTTTTCCAGTTTTGGCCAGAGAGAAGAACTTTTCAAGAGATCCTTTCCCACCCTTCTGAGATTAAAGCATTTGCTAAAGCAATGTCGTGTGTTTGCCATCCTTTGTGCCTCTGAGTGGTTTAGAGAAGCAACACTATGTTATTGTCCAGCTGTCTTTTGAACACCTGGGCTTCGCAACAGTACAGACAAATAGTGGAGGAGAATACAGGCTTTTATAATACTATGAACACAATATTCAGAAAACAGAAATTACAAAAGAATCTTCTTTTATTCCAACAGCTAAGTGTTTAGCTGAAATTCATATTTGATGGGACTCGATAACTAACAGCAAGTCCTTAATGTAACTGCCCAAAACACTATTATGCTTGTGCTATACAAAGATCATATGTGGTGATAACCAGATACAGACACTGAGAGAGGAAAATAAATTCTGGAACTGGTAAATAAAGCAAAATATAACAGAATCATAAAGATAAAAATGAAGAAGATTTAAAGGTAGCTTTTCCTCAGAAAGGTCTGTTCACTGAATCTAAATCATCTCCCAAGCTGTGCTTAAGAAAAAGTTATGAGGGAAAATGTTGTCAGGGCACTAAGTCTGGTAAGGGCATCTAAGGCCCACTGGTGAACTCAGAGCACACTCTGATAAATATGAAATAAGTGCTTTGCTATGTGTAAGGTTGTTCTGCTCTTAGGCTGTCTAAATAAGGCTGCCTCTGGTGCTACTAATTAACTAGACCTTAGCATGCAATCCACAGTCCTGCTAAAGAATGATACTAAATAAAGTCACGCAGTCTTGTTTAACTAGACTCAAAGATTAGGTAAAGAGACGATACCACTGTGATCACCTAACCTGCTTTCCTGGCTGTATTGTACAAGCCTAATCTGATTTACATTCCAATGCAGGTGCAGGCGCAGTCCTAAATGCTGAGCCATGAGCAGACGGCATAAGAGAGATGACTCCAGTACAAATTGCTTATCCCATGCAAATATAACAGCTCCTGGCTCTAAGAGGCTCTCTGTGTGCAGGAGAAGGTAGAGAAATGGTGGGTTTTCATCTCCTGCCAGACAGCGAAATAAATATGCTGGACTGGAGGGAAGAATGTTGTGGGTAGGATTTGACTCAGAGATCAGCATTCAGATATTGGCCATAGGACTTCACTGTGTTGGTTCCTGCCTGTAATGAAAAACACCAAAAGAACATGTGATCTTAACTGAGATATTTCCAGATGACTTCACCACAGATTTCAGTAAACAATTAAAGTGTTTAACTACTACAGAGTGTGTGTCCTCAGCTTCTCAATGCTGGATCTTTTTAAGCATTTACATCCAGACCAAAGAACCTTCTATTCTGACCTATTTTTCCTCTGCAGTCAGCTGTAGACTGTGACCAAAGGCATCCTCCTATCTGCTCCTTGTTGAGCTAAACAGACAGAGCTCTTGCTTTCCCTCTCTCTCTCCAAGGTATGTTTACTTGTCCTTTTGTATCTGTCATGACTGTTCCCTGAATCCTCTCCAAATTGTAAACATTTTCCTCAGGCTGTGGAGAAAACAGTAACACAGGATTGCAGTAACAGTCATATTCATGCCAAACGAAGAAGGAATATAATTTTTCAGCTCTTGAGATCACTCTGTTTACAGTCCAAGGATCACATCAGCTACACAGCCCACTGTCACACAATAAGCACTTGTACTGAGCTGAGCTATTTCTTCACAACTTGATAACTCCCTTTGCACAGAGAACTAACTTGAGTGACATTATATGTGACTGTTTGGAAAAGAAAATTTGCTTACACTGATCAGTGCACCCCTTTCTCTTCATCACCCACCTTTTCCACAGTCTCCCTGTCATCTGCAAACCCAATCAGCAATGACAGAGGTATGAAATGGTTCCAGGTCTGCTTCCAGTGGGAAGAAATAACTGTGCCCAACATATTCCCCACATTTGCAAGGACTGGTTAATAAGTTTTCTATCAATCAGATACATGTGCCATGCTACTTTTTATCATTTCAGCTTTCACCCTGAAGGTTGTGATGAACTCTGTCAAAAACTTCTAAAAGTCAAGCATCATTATGTTTATCACCCAACTTCACTGAAAAACCTATCAGGTTGGTCAGACAGGATTTGTTTTCCATCTGTGCATGTGAATTGCCGTTAACTAGATTAGTACTATATTAGCACTTAAAAGGAACTGTAGCACAGAACTAGATTAGCACTTACATTTGCTTATTCTATGTCAGCTGTTTATTATTTGAACAGGAAGAGGCTGATAGGCCCATAATTGCCTAGACTATTCCTCTTACCTATTAAAATACAATGGTAACTTTTAAAAATGTCTAATGGAATTTCTTTAGTGCTCCAAGACTGACTAAATTTCAGCATTAATGCTCATTGAGTTCCTCTGCCAGCTCTTTTAAAACTCATGGGTATGGGATGACCAGATTGCTGATCTAAAATATCTTCTTTCACAGATGTTCTCTAACATATTCTTCATTTACAACTGGAGAGAACGTATTTGACATTGACATATTCTACACTATAGGCTGTACATACATGCAAATAGAAACGTTTCCCTTTATTTATTGGACTGACATAACTTACCATTTTTGCATTAACAAACTTCAGAAAGAATTGTATTATTCTTTAATTTGTGGTTCAAAAAAATCTCAGTATGGATTAATATTTATAACTAGCAATTTCTACTTTCTCACAATAAATAGACAATTTTAATCCTTTCTTTAAGCAAGTTTGAGTGAGTTAAGCTTTTCTTTTTTACTTGGGAAATGTGGCTTCTGGGCTATTTCATACAATGTTCACAAACATCTGCAATTAATAAATCACACAAATTATTTAATACAACATTTTTTTACAAATTTTTGGAAATTACTTGGTTCTGTATTTCTGGCTTCCTCAGACTGTACATTTACACAGTCATGCATGAAATATAACAAATAGGCAATGTGCAATATAACAAATCATTGGGATTGGGATCAGTTTATAGATGATCTTAAAATGAAGAAAATTTGGAGGGAGTCATGAAGGCAAATAGAAGTATCTTATGTTCAGAGTAATAAAAAAAAGTTGAGTCAGTGTAGCTATGCAAGAGGTGCGTGTATTTGAAATGCTATGTCAAGAAAGCAGTTTTAGCACTAGATATCAGTGGATCAGAAGTAGCTTCAGTGACAGAACCTGTGAATGAAGTTGAATGCCTCTTCATAACTGAAAATGATCTCCAGTAAATCTCTCCAAAATAACTCACAACTCAGTACTGAGACAGCCCCTGGGAAGAGGTCATCTAGTCGTTACATGATCAGTATTAGTGTAGATTTGCTCACTGTAAGAAGGCATTATGATTATCTCATCATCATTTGTGGTGATCAATCCATGGGATCTACAGATTTTAAAGGGATTACAATTTCTTTGTGCTGTAAACCTTGCTGGGTCATTGACACCTGTTCCTAGATGTTCCTAGATACTGTATGCTGGCCAAGAAAAAATTATTTGAAAGAATTCTCAGAAGTTCTGTATTTTTCTGACTACTCAAAATGGCAATTTTTGATCACAAAGTTTGCTAATATTTGTAATTATACTATCATTTTCAGTTATACTTTACCATTGTTCCCTGCTTCACTCAATCAGCTTCATCAGCCATGATAGTTGCCAAGCTTTATTTGTAACCACATCAAGAAGTGTAGAAGCTGCAGGGGAATGAACTACCAAGAGTTTATGTGCAACCAAAGTAGGTCCATTGGTTTCAACTGAATGTATACTCTCACTTAGCTGGGGATCTGACCCATCGTCCCTGCAAATGGAAGTACTCAAGAATGATAATAATGACATTGTTCAGCAACTATATGTTTTAGACATCTTCTGGTGTTGTTTATTTGTTTGCTTAGTCCAATTTTAATCACTTACATTGCAGTTTTCATATTGGAATGATGTCTATAAGCAAATAATTTATTTTTAACTTATATAACTGCAATCTGTTTGAGATCAGAAGAAAGAGGCTATTTTTTTCTTTGTGCTACTCAAAGCACTGAAATGAAATTATTTCTACTGCTTGTTACTGTTTTCAATGATTATTTGGTTCAACATTTGCAGCTGGGCAGATATTTGTGATTTTTCCTGTGCTTTTGTGTACTGGGAAACAACTTTTTTTTTTTTGTGAGGAAAGAGAGAAAGCAGTAAAATAGGCTTTGCCAATACTTTTCACATGTACACAAAGGAAACACCTTTTATATGTGTATGTATGTATATATATGTGCATACACATAAATATGCATACATATTTATGTACACGCATGTGTGTAGATATATATACATATACACACACCTATATATATAAACATACACACACATAATCCTTATTCATGTGTTACAACTTCACGTGACAATGAACAAAATAACAAGCAGGTTCTTCAAACTGGCACCATGGATTCCACAACCACGTGCAAACACTATATCATATTATTAACAGTAATAAAAAATCATAAATTAAATCTGTGATAGAATATTTTGTCTGTTGGATTTAAGTTAAGATTTTGCATCCAAATGGCTTATGGGCTATGGAATCAAAAATGTGACCCCTCTTTCTAGAAGATAGGAGAGCAGAGCAGTGAGAAGATATTTAAAACCCAGCTGGGCATAGTCTTGGGTAACCTGTTCTAGTTGACCCTGCCTGAGCAGCGGAGTTTGGACTAGACAGTCTCCAGAGGTGCCTTCCAAATTCAACTAACTTTGTGATTCTGTGAAACATCATCTTTTCTTTCCTGAGCAGAAAAATCCACGTCTCTTAGCCAAGTTTTAGGGATTTCTATTAGTCTCGGGCCCCAGCAAGCCACCAGAAGGGATGAGACAGAACAGCACCCTAAGTGGGTGAAGGTTCAGAAAAGAGTCAGAGAATGAGAACAATAGTTGTGTACTACGTTTTTTAAAAATATAACTGTGACTCCAATTATTAAACATGAGAAGGATGGACAACAAGGGAGAAAATACAGGATTAAAAACTTGGGATCCTCTTGAAATACAACACAATCTCCTAGATAGTTGCAGGAGTATGAAGCCTTATAAATCTTGATTTATCCTCTGAGATATGCTTTTCTAAACAGCTAAAGATCTGTGACCTCTTTTTGCCAAGAACTATTCTTGATGATAAAATCATTGCTTGTATTTGCTCTGTTCAGACAATACAGCAAACAGCAAAATTGCACAACACTGCCATGTTAGCCTAAAATCAAAATGGACAACACATGAGAGCCCATTTTCTCTGTGCCTAAAATCAGCAGAGTACTAACTAACTAAAGTACTGCTGATAGTTCACGTCACACCGCAGATCGCTGATGTGTCTGAGCCACACACTTAGAGCAGTCTGTCTCAAGATTCTGTGCCAGACCAGTGCATCCTTGCTTTCAAATGGGACAGCTAAACTACTGTTATTTAGCTTTATTTGTCGGTATTGTCATTAATCCAGCTGTAGGACCTATAGGCTATCATTTTGTTAATTGTCATATGTAATTTTTAGCAACACTTAGGCCCAAGCTTATAGTGTACAGCTCGCATTTATGTTAATGGATGCTCTCATTAACTTCAGTGGTGCAGGGTTAGATGCCAGAGTAAGACAAGGAAATGAAAAGCAGTGGAGGGCCTGTGAAACTTTAAATATGGGCTCAGGCCTCTACCAAACCAGCAAAGTCTTGCAGCATACATGTGAGAGCTGCTGACTTAATTCAACGAGAGGTGGAATAAGAGTACAAACACTCCAAAAAATGCTGGAGGTCACATTTTGGCAAGGAGATCTGGTTCACACTGTGAAAGAGATAAGAACAGAGTACACTGAAAAATGAGAAGACAAGGAGCCTGTTTGTTGACACATACAAACACAGGAAAATGGAGATGACAGCTAAGGTAGTTATTAAGAGTGGAGATCAGGGACAGCACTCACAGGCTGGAAAAACAAAGATCACAGGACAGTAAGCAGTATTCCCTGCTCTGCTCGATGCAGGTGCCTTACTCCCCACATTGCTAATTAAAGAAAAGAGACCCCATAGTGGGTTTTATGGTAGGAGTCAGATTCCTGAAATGAAAAATGTAATGATTTTAAAGACCTGTGAGCATGAACAGGAATTAAGTGGTGACAGCAGTGGTGAGCCATGTAGGGAGAAGAAGGGCTGGTGTAAGTTCAGCACTTGCCAGCACCAATGGCAACACTGTCATCTGCAATGGTACAAGAGGAGGGCTGTCCAAAATTGAGACATTAAAATGAAGGGGTGAGTAAAACAGTGCTAATTATCCATCTGTGATTATAAAGTCTTTTAACTGGTCTGGGGTCTTGGGGTCTGTGAGACCTGTCTGACAGTTTCAGACTACACAGGACTTTTCTATGGTGCCTTTTGCAGAACGAGATTATCATGTAGGGCTAAAGTCTGGATTCATCTCTTCGGTATTCACGTACATACTTTGACTTTCCATTGATTGCAGACCTGACATTTTTGAATAGGACTGCTTGCATGATGATTTAAGGTAGTGGTTGTAATAGCGCTTATAAAGCTTGTTATTTTCTATGATTGTCATCAACTCATTCATTAGGTGTTTATGTATTCTTTTTTATGGTTTTAGCTTATAAAATGAGCACTGAAATGTAGTTATATTAATATAAAACCGTGGCAAGCACCCAGTCTTTCTCTATTCCAAAATATGAGAAGAGGTTATATGGTGTAATTAATGGCAGTTAAATGAAGAACAAATTCAAGGAAATATTATTTCATGCAAAATATGGGATTTACAGCCTCAAGAGACCTTTTGAGTGAAATAGTGAGTTGAGTGATTGGATTTTAAAAAGATCTAGATAATTATGTGACCATTAGCATTTATAATTATGCTAAGATAATTAAGTATAATGAAACCTCATGCTTCTTGGTATAAACATATTACTTACAGAAGTCAGGAAGGAATATGTTTTAGAAATTCAGCATTTCACAACCATCCAGGTGTATTTTGGTTTTGTTGTGCAGACTCTTTTTTTTTTAAACTTTTCCAATCAGACAACAAACACATCTGTAGGCAGAATGATAGATTGAATGGGGTAGCCATCTATTTTACTCTAGAATACCCTATCTCCTTACCAGTTGAAGATAATAAAGTTTCACTGTCTATGTGTGAAACTCTTTATAAGTGTTCAAAATTGACTATTCAAAATTGCCACAGAGGAAATCCTATTTGGAGATATGTCAGTAACCTTATCTGCTACATCACCTTCTTGTTGCTCTTTCACAACTAGGAATTTCATTGATGGACACTGTAGTCTCAGAAGCCAGATGTGTTTTTCAAAGGAAATGTCATTGGTCTAATAGAGGGCAGGCTTTTGGCAAAAGACAAAAAGTTGCTGTGTGAATATTTTTAACCTAGACAAGATTTAAAAGGTTTCTTTAAATAAAAATAAGTATGAATCAGAGATATGTCACTGTTGTTTACAAAGTCGAAAATGTGTGTTAACGTATTGCACAGTCTGGTTCTTACTTATTCATTCATTTTAAATAGACAGTTACAACATTTTGCTGGTGAATATCTTTGCTTACAAGTTGCATGCCTGATTTATATAACCCTGCAAGTTACATAGAAATTTAGAGTACTAAAAAGTGAATGTGGTTTGACTGAAGTACCATTGTATTTTGGCTGTTTGGCATTTGCTTTCACATCATGTGGTCACAAAGAACAAACCTGATATAGTCTAGGTATTTCTTGCCCATTTTTTCTATTAGGTGATAAGCAATACTATTTTGCACAGGTTGAGGTACAAAACTATAGCCATATGTTGTTCTGAAAGAGACTGTATTTACACTACTGAAGAGAAGTTTAAAAATTAGCTGGAAGTCAATAGACATGGCATATATGGTTCAAACAAAGACTTTCTTTGTTAACAAGTTATGCAATACTCCAGTATGTTGCTTTCCCTAGCTGTGAAACAATGATGGCAGCATTTATTTCAACCACTCTGGAACTGCAAAGATTTATAAAGCTCCTTGAGACCCATCTGACAGATATTTAAAGGGTAATGCTTAGATATTCAGAACTGTGGACACTTGTAGAAATCTTTTTTTAAAAAAAAAAAATCTCCAGCAGCACACCTAGTGCACTCCAGTCACTGACAGCCATTCAGTCCATACAACCAGAATAGAACTAGCCCAAAGTAACACATTCTGAAATGCATATAATATGAACATCTGCAGATCCACTCCTATTCATCTGCACACTTGCTAATGTAGGCACAGCCAAAGAGCTTTTAAAGTCAAACGACAACCTGAGTTACTTCAAAAAATAAGTAAATGCAAGATTTTTTTTGCTCAAACAACATACACAAAATAAACACATCATTATAACACTTGCTAGTTGAAGTTTCTGATTAGATTTTTTTTTCCAAGCAGAGGCTGACACAGAACACGTTGCTATATATTGCATATAGATGCATGTCTGTATATATATGTATGGGCATAACGAGCTGTTCTAAGAGCTGAAAGGAAAAGTTACATTCCCATGACAATGGACCACCATAGTAGTGTTTTCGTGTAACTAGAGCTAAGGTACCAGTAACCGGACAGATTTCCCACTTCATTTGCAATGGCTATAGAAAACCATAGCTCAGATTTCACCTCCCTTGTGCCCTTCAGGAATTGCTCTTATCCAGTGGACATCCTGCAGCTCTGTTACTCGAGCCTCATCCAAGCAATCCCTTACCCAGACTGCAACCTGAGGAGAGGTTCACCTACATCAAATTGATGTCATACGCATACTGATGGCATCAACTTTTGAGAGTCTTGTTTACATTCTGAGAACATACCTACATTTATCTGCCAGCATATCCATCCATCAGACTTATACAATTCATATCACTGTAGTACCTGTAATTGCAACACCTCAGTGAACATTCAACCCTAATGTCTATGTACTCTTGAAGAAAAGGAAATCTGCCGCCATTTTAATAGGTCCAATGATCAATGGTGTCAGAGACACTGGTGGGCCAGATTCGATTGAGATGGACTTCCCTTGTTACAAAGGAAAAAATCTGTTATTCTGCAGCCATGAAATAGTGCTTTCTAGTCCTCATGAAACTTCATTGGAAGTTTCAGAAAGTAACATACTACTGAAGTATCAACACACAGGATCTTTAAAGACTCATTTCTTGTTAAGCTGTCTCAGCTTCAGCCTGCCAACTGAGTCAGCCCAGTCTGGGTTATATTTCACTCACTTTTCCAAAATCCACCACTGCTGAGTCCTGGATTATCCCTGTCTAAAAATTCAGTCCCCCTGTGTCTGAAGGTGAAATTTGGTTTAGCAGAAAGAAGGTGTTAACACAACTGCATTGTGGAGATTAACATTATAGCAAATCATCAAAAGAACCAGAAATATCCAACACACTCAAGATATCTATTTTTTGATGAAAGCTTCAAGAAAATAATAAGAGAATGGGGTTTTATAGTAGGTCAGTTATTAATTTTTCTTGGAACACCAACAAAAGCTTGGCAAGAAGCAACATGTCTGCAATATAATTTTTTACTTTTTATTTAATAAGTTCCATATACCATTTAACTTTCTCTGCTCAAACTAAGTATTTATTTTTTCACCTGCTTTGAACTAGGAACTGTGATCTCATTAATAAAAGGTTAGAAATAGTGTTTAATTTCATTGTAGTTCCTAAAGTATCCCTGTGTTAGCGCTGAAAAAGGAGTGTGTGATACCTAGCAGCAACATTCATAATAATTCACAGCTCATGCCCCTCCCATGTTAAGAGCTTTACAACTACCCATACACACACAAGAGTGAGAAAGAGCAGAGGTGCTTTTCTGTGCTCAAGTCCTAACAGGGGACACAACTGCTATCCTGGCACCTTTGAGCTGTTAAGATGCTCCTGGATGTACTTGTTAACCTGCAAAGAGAATAAGAGAGCTGCAGAAGGTGGTAGCACCACTGTCTTCCTGGACAGGCTCTCCAAGAGAATGGCCACATGCCAAAAAAATTGTTGTGCCCACTGCACATGTCTAATATGTACTGGCTTTCATGGTGTGACAGTATGGCAACATGACAGTACAATTATATGACTAGCCTTACCCATGTTAGCTTTATTGTAATAAAAGCTACGTTAAACAGAGCAGCGATACCTTATAAAGGTTTGCAACACGGATGACTCAGCAAAGCAAGAGCTCATTTCAGAAAAGAGTCCGTGTCATATCTCATGAAGTGTGGTCCCCCTTGTTCTGCTAACACGTCCTGTGCTGTTACTCCACTACAGCTCTGTCTGTTCAGCCTTCTGGCAATATCTATTTCTCATAAAGCATGCTTAGTCCTTCACCATGCTAACAACAACATATGCTGGTTTAGTATATACTACTGCCCCTGGTAAGTTGGTGTGTGTGAAGTCCCAATTCACTAATGGTCATTCTGGAAGCATTTTGGGGAAGAGTCTGAAAATCTTTTAAAGAACCAGCGGCTCCATCATCTTTCCAGTCATTTGAAACTATCCCATTTAAAATCCAGTTGTTTAAAGCAAAACCACCAGAAGTATATAGTCTTAGATGTAAATGGATATAATGCTTGGAAAAGTAGTGAGCAACTGATAGAAAAAAGATGATTTAATAGGGCATTGCCAGCTATGATGTCTGTTACACTAATCTTTGATCCATATGGTTAAAACAGAACAAAACATTTGTATCTGTCAATTACAGACTGCTTATCTCACACTGGCCACACTTAGAGAAGAAGTCCATGCTGTAGAATTACCACCTTCCCTATTTAATCTGTCAGATATATATGAGGTAGATTGGGGAGGAAAAGATCATGCATCAACTGCTAGACAGCAGGCCAAACAAATGGCTGTGCAAAATGAAGTGGACTTGCTCATCTAAGGTTTCAGACACATATTTCATTGGTATCTCAGCTTCGTCAGTCTATGAATATGTAGTCATTCAGTTTGAAAATTTTCCCATCTGAGCTCAAAGGTTTCACACTAATACTTCTGTTATTGTAAGAAATTGACGCAGCAAAGAAAAAAACCCTTTTCCCTAAAGCCTCTCACAGAGCTATCATTGCTGCTTCAGACACAGCAACAAAACAAACTAAGACCTGTTTGGAACTACTGACTTAAAATCTGCAGTATGTGCACTCAAGTATGGGTGCCAGTCATGCATGTGCATAATCATGTTAAAACTGCAAACCCATGAGCCTAAGCTCAGACTCAAATGACAGTTCTCTGAAATGACTCGGACAACACAGGGAAGAGCTTTTCCTGAGTAGTTTCTAGCTCTTCTACATCATATCCTCATATACTGTGTTGGGGGATGAAGAAGAGAAATATGATTAAGGTATTTCAAGCCTGACATGAATATTTTTCCACTGGAGAGGGTTTTGATAATGTAGGCCTCTGGACTGAATTTGGAATTTGCTTTGCTTCTGTAATTGGGCTTCTAATGCCAGCAGAAGAATCAAGGCCTGAGAAGCAAACTGAAAATATATTTCAAGGGAATGCACACATCTGTGGTACGGTAAAACTATTAAGCTACTGAATGCCTGTTTTGAATTACATCAAATCACCTGAAGACCATATGGCAAATGGAAATTTTTTAAGTTAACATTTACTGCCTTGTACAGTATCAAGAAAGATTTTTTTGTTATTTTAGCTAAACCTATATATGTAAACTCACAAGCTTTCGACTTTTTATGATCAGTAACTGAAGGCCAGGTGCAACCTGCTACAAATGCATAATCTGCAGAACAGTGAGCTGTTTTCCAGTGGAAAAGCATGTCTGTGTTTTTAAAAATGGGGTGAATGAAGGACCAGTCACTTAATCCTTAGACAGTATCACTGATTCTTCTCAAGTTCACTGGAGGAACCAGAACTAAGAATCTTAAAATCAGATGCTGAACTGGGAACTCAGGTGCCTAACTTCAGGAGCCAGTATTTGACAACATTGACCTATTTGTCTGTCCCTAATTGGACAAAGTGCTCTAGCAAGTTTAATTTCCCTATGCACTTTCCCATATACATCCCATACCATTTGTGGGTTGCAGATGGAGAGAGCAGACAGCAGTCCTAAGAACAGTTTTCTTCCAACGTGGCAGAAGATCTTTGATAAAATGTCAAACAGAATTTTTCCATTTTCTAAGCACACTTCCACATATACATGCGGTAATTAGCCAAATTATTGTCCAAACCAGTCACCTAACACAGCTACTGAGCCTTTGCCTTTGTCCTTACACTGCCAGAATGTAACTTTGGCTCTGTATTAATGTCAGCGCCATTTCATCAGACTTGCACAGTGGGGAGCAGTCCCATAGTTCAGGCTGTTTCCCAATTCCTAAGAAAATCTGACCCTTTAGATTTGAATGTCCATCACAATAGAAACTAATTTAAAGTTTGCATTGTATCTTAAGGACATTCTGAATATATATTTCTCACTGCTGGGATGTTTTGTGTCTCTTCTGGATTTGTAATGTGCGTTCAGCTATGTTTAAAGTGGGTTTTCTGTAGTGAGTCTTGAGCAGTCTGTCTCAAAAATATTTACTCTCAATAGCTGAACTTGAAAATGTAAGTGTTGTAGCGCACGGATCAACACTAAATACACATTTAAGGCAACAGGAGTTGTGTGAGCATGGCTGAGTAATGGCCACCTGGACCTATACATCCTCATACCTAATGTTTTTAAAAATAGTCATTTCTCACTTGCAAGATGCTTTTCCTGTTTTCTGTCTTTCTAACTTCCACAAGAGAGAAAAAGTACTGGCCTCTTAGAGCTACCACTTAGTTTATTAGTTATATTCTTACTTCATCCCAATGAGAAAAGAGGAATCTCTCTAGATGGAAAATGTTGCATTATGCATTCTGTCTAATAAAACATGAGGCTTTATTATTGTTGTGTTCTGGTTTGTTAGGCGTAATACAGCATATCAATGAGTTGCACTTGTCTAAAAATTTAGGACACTTTTTTAAAGAGGCATTATTTAAAAGAATTACTGTAATGGAAAACATGTGCCCGACATACTTCAATAATTTAGTTTATTTTTATATCCTTACATTAATGTACTTACCTAAAGCATGTATAGCATAAAGGCCTTTCTTATGCTTGTACCTGCTATGTTCTGTGAGGTGGCATTTCAGTTCACAGAAATAAGCTACTCAGCAGCACAAACATCTATTATTTGAACCTGATACTGCAGTCACTGTGCTATGGCTGTAGTGCTAAATAACACCTGTTCAGGGACCATTCTCTGGCCCTGAAGCAAAGTGGCCTGGCCTGATCCTGTCTACACAAGGTAGCACCTGTCCTTCAGGTCTCCTTCAGGCCTGGCGTGGTACCTCTGAGGCTCTAACATATAATTATCATTGTATGTGCACATGCTCAAAATGCTCACAGTAATACAAAAGTGCATTGCAGCTTACCAAAACAGTGCTTTTGCAGCATGAAAATAAAATTAGAGTTGCACACTTTGGGTTTGATATG
The DNA here is from genome assembly GCF_031877795.1 of Strix aluco. Taxonomy (NCBI): domain Eukaryota; kingdom Metazoa; phylum Chordata; class Aves; order Strigiformes; family Strigidae; genus Strix; species Strix aluco. Next base: position 41,510,766 of record NC_133931.1, read on the forward strand.
CTGACGTGTTTGAGGTACAAAAGCTGGTAGTACATTTCTGGAAAACTGAGAAAGGTAGAGGGACCCAAGTCATGTCATTCTTGTTCATACTGCCCTTTTGGGAATGGTGCTTAATGCCTCCAAACCCCAAATCTTCTGACTATTATAGCAGAGCATGCTAGTTCCCACAGGACAAAATCATGCCAGGGGGCTACTGAGTAATCAGTCAGAGCGGATGATAAGAGTATGAGTTTTCTGCATGACTCCTGTTATGTAGTCAGTGTGTTAAACACTTTCATGGCTTCCAGTGGTTGAAGAGTGCAGGATTCAGGCTGTCACATCCCGCTCTCACACAGGCGTGTATGTGTCTGGGTACATACAGCCTCTGTTCAGTTTTCCACCTGAGACCATTAACTTTGATTTAATTATTCCTGATTTCCACTGCTGACTGAAAAGTCAAAACTCCTGTTTTATCATGCTTAACCCATGATAACAGGAAAACCACCCCGGTTTTCCAGCTCTGAGTTACAGGGCTGTGCATGGCCTCATAGACATGCCCATCCTGGCAGGTCAGTTCATCTTACCTGTATAACACTTCCAGGAATATATCCTTTAGAGAGCCTTTGTGCCTCTCTGCCCACAGCCGTGGACTCTGCTGGGACTCCACAGCCTCTCACGGGGCTGGTACATGGGGCTGCAGAGGAGGGGGGTCCCTCAGCAGGCAGAGAACCTGCAAAGGCAGAGAGGATGGTTGCCATCGAGGTACTGCACACACACACAACTGTAATTGCACTTCTTTGGTAAAGACTAAGTCTTTCCAAAATGTCACACTTTATCCAGGACTGGAATTAGGAGATTAAAAGGAAAATTAAGAGTTAGCAAAGAGGGGAAAAGAAGTCTACACTGCTGTTGCCACACCTAATTGCAGAGGGAAGACAGCTAAATTAAGTCTGACTTTTTGAACAGGTCTTTATAGACACAGCTGTTAATTTGGGATGAAGGAATGCACTTTATGTGAACTCCATAGCCTTCTTTATTTTAATTATTTTTTTAAAATTTTTCTATTAATTTTTCTTTTGAATTGACAACATGTTTCTCTTTCTTTCAGGGAACAATACGAGCACTTTCCAGTGGCCAAAAATAATATGTCTAAATTCCAGTGGATTTTAAGCAAAGACTGCACAGACCCATGGATAAAGTGTCTGCCTTATATTTCAAAGTACAAAGTTCAAATTTAGTAGGTACTTATAATTTTATTTTTAAATTTTAATGTGCCAGATTCTCAGTTTGGGTAGATCAGCAGAGCTCCACTGATGTTAAGGGAACTATGCCAAGCTGCATTAGCTTAGTATCTGGCTTCACAACTTTTTTTCTCTTTGTACCGAATTCAGCCTTCAGTACTCATGCACTAATAATTTGTTTGAAGTCTGTAACTAATTTTTTTTTCTTTTCTTATAAGTAAAAATATAGTCTGTGAATTTGTAAAAATGAGTAGGCTTTGTGAAAGGAAGGTTGTAGGCATAAAAAGATATTAAAGCTGGACTTCCCCAATTTAGACTTCTACTGAAGTCGGTAGAAATGTTGACAGAGCAGAGAATGAGCAAAATCATAGGGACAAAGCCTCTTTGGTGTCTGTAAGGCAGAAGGATGCAATGATTTCCTTCCATCTTTTACACTCAGACGCTAGGCTGTTCAGAAGTAGAAGGTGACAGCAACGTAATTTTTCACATCAGTCTCAATGTCTACGTCTTTCAAGAGCAGCCTGAGGTCACACCAAAATCCCTGATCTGCCTATTCTCTAACTGTTGACATCCATGGATTGCTTTCCTTGTTTATCCCTTTGCCATCCACTTCCTTGAATTTAATGATTAATTAAATCCTTGTATTTAATTGAATTTCATGTTTGCATCTAACAAGCACCCAAGTATTATGCAAGGTCCTGTGTATTCTGCAGGAGCCACTGCTGGGGCGAGGTTTGCTGGATGGATGAGCTGCAAACCTGAGCCTTGCTAGGGCTGTCCCTCAAGAATCAATATGAACCCATCCACTGAGACCAAGATTTTATCTTTTAGCTTTATCATGAAACTCTGAGGAGCACATTCTCCAATTAGGAAGGCCTATAACTAAAATTGTTTGCAATGAAGAGTTAGTTAGGCTAAACATCTGTCAGATGTATAAATCTTAGCATATCTGAGTGCACATAATTATAAGAGAGAAGACAGAACTGAATACAGCAGAGCTGTGGGTCTGCCCTGTTAGGTAGCTAATGGCTGATCAGGGCTAAAAGGGAAAAGTAGTGGAGCGTGCCTGAGAGGTCTCCCTACGAGTCTCCAGGAGAGTTTCTGGTTGAGTCACAGTCATGTCTGCATTTTATCCCATTTTATTCAGGTAGAAATGTAATGCAAATCTGCCTGAATAAGGATCATGAGGCTCCATGAAGACACAGAAGGGCAAGGCAGCAGTGCCCATCCCATTTGGGCACCAAACTCACCCCTCAGCCAGGCAGACCCACAGTGTCCATTTTCCTGAATCTCCCTCTAGTAGCCCTTTCAGCAAATGTTAGATTTTTCCTGCAAATCTTTACAGGCTGATTACTTTTGCAATGTTTTTAAAACCCTTCAGAAATTTATAAAAGAAGAAAGAACTCAATTTATGTTGTATGACCAAAAAACAATTTGGAAAATTATCACAGTTCAGCAACATAAGGAAAGGGCGGTTTCTGAGCTACATACATACAACCATAATCAAACCTTCACATGAAATTAAAATGATGATAATTTTTTACCAGGTCTATAAAAAATTAGGCTTTGTGTTATGTGATTCCAGCATATGCATAGAAAACATAAGAGACTAAGACATGTAATAGTGGAAAACTTGTATGACAGTGTGTGATACTGAAAGGAGGATTTCTTGAGCTTTTCCTCATTTCTCTTCTTTGTTTCCCTGGCAGTGAGTTTCTGAGTTTGAATTTAGGCTTGCGATCCTATGCTTTTATTTATCATGTGAAAACTAGGTCTGCATCTAAAAAATAGACCTGCATCTATTATTTTTGAGAAGATTTTCATACATATTTCTATATTTCCATAGATTTTTCAAACACCATTCAACTGGTACTGCATAGAAGAGTGTGATTTTTCACCTGGTTTATATTAGCTTAGCTCACATTTATCCAACTTCATCAACAGATTCAGTTTGTTGTAGTTGGATTAAATTTAGTGAGTACATAATCAGATAGCCATGAAAACAAGGTATTTTGAAGCCAAGAAAGCCAAATTTGTCCTTATTTACCTCCTGTGGAAAGCCATTAACTTTCATGAGTAGAAAGGAGGGCAGAAATTTGCTTTGCACAGTATGGAAATCACTGCAATGCTTTGGCAAACTCCTTTTCTTAAGTTTAACATGGTTAAGGACACACAAGAATAACAAATCCAACCAAAATTTTGACAATAGATTCACTGGCTGGCAAGTTGCAAATCTTCCACTTAACTGAAGCCATTGTAAAGTCCACAGAACTCCCAGTAAGCACCATACTTTTTGAAAGTTGTAGAATCATTGAAGATAGGAAAGCATGAGGATATGAGAAAGTGAAGTTCATCATGACCCTCTCTCTGCAACAGTTAGACAATGACAACATGAGAAAACCTGCAGATAAATGCTCCAGTACTCCAGAAGTTGTGAAGTCACGGAGGTTTTTACCCTGAAGAAGAGTACCATCCAAGTCCCCCATATTGCACATAGATGAAAATGTAACAGGTAATAAAAGAAGAATGGAAACACATTTTAAAAAGGCTCTAACTGTAGAAATTAACAAAAGAAAATAACATTGCCTTAAGATATAATGACCACATTTCCTTCCCCTTAAGCTAGGACAGGCGCATGGGATTTCCCATACTCAGCTCTATGAAAGTCCCTCCTTGCAAGTGCTGCTCTGTGGGTCACAACAGCTCTTTCAGGAGTGGTGTGAGAAAGGGGGAGAGTGGCTGCAATCTGCAGCATCATTTCTAGACCTGCCTGGGAATTTTGTGCCACAAATTGTTGTGTTTACTGATTCATCAAAACTTATTTATGGGAAAGGCTTGAATGTAATCTCCATTTGAAAAAGAAATCCCCTCCCTGCCTTTTCAACTTGCTGAAATATTCTTCTTTACGTTTCTAAAACAAGAGATTGCCTTTGGAGACTGTAAAAAAATCTTTCAAAATTTTTGGAGGTTTTGAAATCTAAGTAACTTCCTGTTGAAAAAGAAGTTAAAAGCATCCAGAGAAAAGGCCTTATCAGAATAAAATATGTACTTTGATCCATCAAAATCATTTTTGATTGCTGAGCTGTAAAAAATTTCAAAAATTTTGGTTTTTCTCCTTTGTAGAAGGGGAAAATATTTTAAAAGCTCAAAATTTCTGACAATCAAATAAAAATGTTCCCTTACTATTCTAATCACATCCTGAAAAGTCTCAAAAAAGGCTCTATTTAGCTGAGAATTTCTCAGTTCTCTGATTTCTCTGTTCTTAGATTTCTAAGTACAAATAAAGATAATAGAGACATTTTGCTGGACAGTCAATGAGGAGCTACCTTTACTGGGAGACACAGTGGGCTGCAATCCCTTCTTCAGCCATCCATCACGCCAGGAGCTTCCTACTACATGACTGAGACCATCCAAGCAAAGCTCTCCCTGCTTCACCTCTGCATTCACACAATGAAACCAACACTTAGTCTTGAAATACTGACAGTTTCCCTGTAGATACAGAGACATGGAAAAGGACAGGATGTCCATGTGCTCTGCCTTATGTAGGTGGCCACCTGATGGCCACACATTTTTGTGGAAATGCCACTGTCCAAAATTTGCAGATATTTCTCTCCAATTTTATGCTGGAAGGCTTGGTTTGGTCTTCAGTGTGTTATGTTGGAAAACTGACTTTTGTTTTGCTCTGAAATGCTATGCATTCTATTACGTCGTGGTATTTGTAGTATGTCATGAACTTTAACAAGACAGATGGAACACAGCCAGCCAGATTTCACAACTGTTTCTTGGTTTTATGTTTATTTACTTTTTAATCCCTTTTACGTCTGAAATCTGCCCTCAACAAAACAAAGAACTTTCATCAGGCCAAGCCTTAAAAAAAAATACACCGGCACAGGAATATTCTTGTGCTATTGGTGATTAATATGTATACAGTGTTAGCTTAGTGCCATCAAGTGACCAAAAACATGAAACGGCATTTCTATTTCGGCTTTTTTTTCCGATATTTTTTTTAATCTAAGGAAAGATGACCTGTTATCCGTTTGATATAAGTACAGGAAATAGCCTCACAGGCTTTTGATGGTCTACTTCTAGGGCATTACTAATAAGAATCCCAAAGTTGACCTAAAAATTTCTTGCATACCTTGATAAATCAAGGCCTCCTCTGGCTTCTCAGTTTCTCAGGTCTGAAGAACCTCACGCATCTCTCTGGCTGAAATCTTCACTGTGTAGAATTCAATAGGAGGTCTCACCTAGGTGAAAACTCACAACAATTTTTATCACATGGTGGTATCCTGAGGCTCTGATAGAGGGTTTTTTAATGAAGGGCATCATAAACTGGGTGTATAAATCCCTATTTTGGTTTCTGAAATGCAGAAGCCAGTTCTCTCAGAAACAAGCATCCTAAATGGATTGAAATGGATACATCAAGGAAAACGTTTAGGTTTTAGTATGTCCATTTGTTATATGATTACACATTGCATAAGCAAGCATAGGTAATGTAAACTTCTAAGAAAACATTTCTAGAAATTATTTTTCCAGATTTTATCTATCTAAAATATATGTAAATTACTTTCAAACAGTCGTTAGTGTAGTAGATAAATACATATTGTGTTTCTGATTTCTTAGGGTGGAACCAACCTCAGAAGCGTCATTCTCCGAGGCGGAGTGAGCGCGTTTCCTCCCGAGTCTGTCGTACTGATTTTCCACCAGCAGCCGGAGCTGTGCCTCAGCTGTCGGGTAAATTTAAGAAAACTGGCAGAAAAGCAAGGCAAACACTCCATAAAACACACTTGAGAGAGAAGGGAGAGATGACAGAGCTCAGCATCCACGGACAGGACACTAAATACAAGCATTTTAAAAATCCCAGGTCATGTCTTGGGGGCTGATAAGCAAGCTTCAAGAATACTGGGGTCTGTCAGGGCTTCCTGTGGTTAAGTGCAGAGTGGAGTATCGCTACAAAACATGTTTGTTACCTGATAGTCACAAAAGCAGAAATAATACCATTTTCTGATTTTGTAAAAGTCTTTTCCTGATAGTTCACCACATCTCTCCCCTTACAAATTAATTCCTATATCAAGTGTAGACAGTTAGCATTTGTGGTTATACTTTCTGATGAAATATACGGAAGAACAAACCTTTGTGGTGTTGCTATTTCACAAGAGCCTGTGGTTTACAGTTGGATCTATTTTGTGAAAAGCCTGTGAGAATTGAAAGCTCTGCACATACCCCCGAGCTTTTAAAGTGGTTTCATGTGTTGGTTGGGAGTGCCCTAAGTGCACTGGGAGCTGTGTTTTCAGTATTCATATATTTAGACCCTATCTACATTTAAAATGCATATTTAAATGTGTGGTAACTTCCTGTCTTTTCACTACACTTCCTCCTGCCTTGTTTTTCACTTTTTTATGAAGTTATAAAAATGTGTAATTTAAAAACTATTTGCTTCTTAATAAAGTTTCTAAATCTCTCTAGAAAAAGATTGTAGAGAAAAAAGCTGTTAGAGATTTTGGGACATGTGACAGTTGACAAGAGCACAGCTAACAGCAGAGATCAGCCAGACAAACCTCTGTACCAGTTGCAGAGATATGTGTTTGCTGGCAAAAATTGAAAAATATTTTTGAAGAGACAAATTCTCTTAAACATCACACTTTTTTTTTACATTTCAAATTCTGGAAGGGCTTGGATGCAGCTCTAGTGATTGACTGAGAAGCAGTGGTCAAAGTAGAGAAAAACTTGAATATCAACCAAATGCTGTCAGTAATTCAGAGGTAGAATTTTACTTTGACCATCATAACATTTCCTTTTGCTAATGGCATCTGCTTATGGTCTCATAACTTAATTTAGACTTTGGGGATCTTGCTGGTTTCCTTAACTTTCTTATGGTTCAGTTGCCATCATCATCAACAGCTGATGTAGCTCTATTGTTGTAATTGATTTAGTGTCATGGACCACAATATCCTGCTACTTATACGAATGCAACCAAAAGATGCTTCCTTTCCCAAACAATTTACTGTTTACTTATATAAAAAGGTAACAAATCCTTAGTCAGAGGAAGGAAAACCACCAGAGTCAAAACCACCCAACTCACAGGTACAGCTGGCTAGAAGAATGCATCCCACTTGTTGCGCATAGATGTGGTGATCCATGTAGTGATGATAAACCATACTCTTGGCTTTTTTTTCCTTCTGTTTCCTTCTTCCCAAAACACCACAGCTCATTGCTTAAATTGTCAACCAAAGTGCTGCATGCTTTAATGCTTGACCATTAGAGATGCTGAGCACACAGGCTCCTTTGAAGCAATGGATTTCAGGTTCAAAACCTCAGAAGAAGAGTAGGTGTCTTTTGCTTTAGACTTTTAAAAATCCTTAGTTACTTAAAGTATGCCACTGCAGCATATGAACTCTTTAATCTTTACCACCCCAGAATGACAAGCCAAATACTGCTTCAGTGTCTAAACCGTTTTTCCAGTATCCTTTTGAAAGAAGTGATCAGGTACCTTGAAGTTGAACAGCTTCTTCCATTAATGGTCTTTCCCTTTAGGAATTTTTAAAAAATATTTAAATGTTGGAAGGCATACAGCATGAGGAGCTGTTCAATTTATTTTCTGCATATTGCTGAGTGATGTAGTCCTAAGTAGCTTCCCACACCCTATTCTGTTCTAATTCTTTGAACAGAAGGCTATTGAAGTCAGGCTATTCTAATGAGGCAGCAATATCAAATACTGAATTTTTCTCTTTCATATCATACCAAGTGGGAACTCTATATGTGGTACTGTAAAAATTACCATATGCTTATGAGTACTGAGAAGAAGCGTTAGCTTGGTTTTGGAAATTTTTCAGAGCACACAAGAACCGAGAATTTCACCTCTGCTCCTGAATTTAAAGCAGTCCTCTTAAAAAACAGATGACTGCTTTCCCTCTCTCCTTCTAACCAGTCAGCTGATAGTAGCTATGTTTCCACCACAATTAAAAGCACAATTTACAAAGCAGCTTAAGAGCAGTGTGCTTTATGTCTGGTGAACTTACCCTCCGCAATGCTGCCTGGTGGACAGCCTGTTGAGGCATGCCTGATCATTATAATTCATGAGATCAGCACGGCCACAGAGATCTTGACATGCTTAAAATGTGCTGGAAGATACCTCTGCATGTGTGTGATAGGGCATTTGGCGAGTTTAATCTTTAGGGCTATTTTGGGGTTGCTGTTAACAAATAATGTTAACGTAACCCATGACTTTTCTTTGAAAAGCACCTCCTGCAGTACATGGCTCATTTTACACAGCTGTAGTTGCCTTAAAATTGAATGTCTAATTTAAGACAGTCATCTGGACTCTCTCCATAGTGAACAGAGATCCTATCAGAAGCGATTCATTCTCTGTAGGTGTGACGTCTGAGATAAGAACGGAGAATCACCTACCTCTTTCCATGATGTACAGTAGAAACATGGAAGACTATCTCAGACTAGAGGCTTAACATACATATTTGGCTAAATTTAGGTGAGAAGAATTCATCCTTAGTGCCTCAACTACAATTATTCCCTGAAGAAATTCTGTTCTAAACAATCGCTCTGAATAGGAGAGTTGTTTGTATTCGTCCCTTCTCCAGCTACTCTGAAACAAAATATAACTCTATTGACAGGTGACAGACAGCATTTTCCAGTTAAGAAAAAATCTGGTCTTACATACAGAAATATATTCATAGGACATCTGTATTACACACCATACAAAACGTGTCAAGTTTTCTAGATGGGAATGAAGAAGGAAGGGCCTTTACACATTTGTTGTGTGTCTTCAATATAGGGAAAGCAGTCTAATTTGTTTATTCGGGCTTTGGCTGAGCTGATCTTGTATCTCCCCAGTTCATCACACAGTATCAGCTTTTATACAGAACTTATGTTATCATAGGTTTGCTCTTTATCTTTGCTGAACTGGGTTCTGATTTATGGAAAGCAGGATATAGTCAACCAATAATTTAGAATATATATCAAAGAAATATTACATGCTTGCACATAGGTCTGAAAATCAATCTAAATTATGCATTTGTTTTACTGAATTAAAATGGAAGCATGAATATTACTCTGTCACAGCTCTTCTTTGCACCAAGAATGCTATTGGATACAGAGAGAAGTAGTTAATAAATAAATGGCCTAACATACCTGGGACTATTTCCTATGGAAAAAATATAGGCATTTAAAATATTCTTAGCTGAAATCTTTTAAAAGTTTTAAAGATAACCCATCTAAGCAAATTAAACAGTTTAGTCCTGCATCTCGGTTATTCTTTTGCTTTCTTTTTCCTCCCCCACATCCAACAAACCACCCTCATGCCAGGGAAGGTACTTCCTAGCAGAACACTGAACCTGTTAACCAAAAAAGGGAGACTTGTGCTTTTAGCATTTACAGAGCGGGACTTAAACTTCCCTTTGACATAGAGTTTTATACATACATATTCTTAAACATATAGTCACGTGCACTTGTTCACAAGGAAAGAAATAAAACAATGGATGAATCTGCAAACTAATGTTCTGCCAACAAATCAACTTTGCCCATACAAAAATAGGGAAAGCCCAACAACATGACAAGTTACTTTTTAAATTTCCATTTAAGTGATACATTATGGTGGTGGGTAAAATGGAAACTAGAATTTAATCTGTAAAGCTGTATATGTATACTACTTTTGCATAATGTATCTGTCCTCCACAAACGCTCCCTCCCTCCCTGAGACTTTCTGGGCTTTCTCTCACCACCACTATGCATGTTTATTTTCATTACTATTGTATGAAATACAGCTCCATTGTCCAGTAGACTATATGTAACAAGTTTACTGCCTTTACTTAAAACACTGGCTATATGGAGAAATGATTGAACTGTTAATCCACTTTTCAAATCAACATTTGTGGTAACCATATTTAGTAGCTATACAGCAGAGCAGAGTGACTCTATTGCATCTAATGACATGAAGTATGTTTGGGTGTTGGAGGGGAACCAACACCCAAACTTCATAAAGTAGCTGGGACACTGAAGGTGTGAAGAGGGATCTTACTTGATGAACATACTCAGCTGTTTTTTCCAGTATAGTTAGTATGTATTCTAAACCTGTTTTAATAAAGTAAATATATTATTTTCTGTTAAAATTTTGTCTCTGATCTTTAAATTTTACATGCCTTTAAAGAAACTAAGTTAGTATCGTTGCATTCCCCAGCAGTGCAGATATATACAAGTGTACTGGATTATTTCTGGATTACCATACACTCTGCACTAGTTTATGAGTCCTCTTCAGGACACTGCCACCATGAGGTGCAGGGATCTGTCTGAGCCATATATGACAAACCAGAGGCTGAGAACCCAGCCCTCAAATTCTACATGGCTTAACCTATGAAAAAGAGCTGTTAGTAATGTTAGCAAAGGAATATGGAGACCTAAAGGAGATATATTAACTACCTAATCCTTCAATGAGTACTAAAATCAAAACAATTTATAGTCAAGTAATCCATTTAATCATGGGTGCAGTTCAGAGGGATTTCACTAGAAACATTAATTTTACATAAAATTGTCAATTTAAATTACTGTGTAAAATAATTGTATAAAATTCTCTCTTCCTTGCCTTCATGGTTTTACTTGCAGAATAGCTTTAAATGCTGACACCGTCAATCCACCTCTAGGCTTGTTTTGCTCCAAGTAAAATGGTGTATTATGTATTTGTTTATTGACAAAATACTGGTTTAATGAAAATTGATTTTAAATCAGTTAAGCACTTACAAACTTCTTTTTGTACACATATAAATAGATTTACAACTAACTAAAAAAAAAATTAGCAGAATTTAGTACAAATAAGCTGATTACAAACTAGTTTGAATGTGTTTACACCAGAGCTTGCAATGGTATGATCAGTATAAACTTTATATGATTATTTTTAAATTAGTGGAATTTCTGATTGTACCTCCAAGTCTTCATTCAGATCAGGGCAAGAGGTAAACCAGAGCACATCTAATTGTTGTTGTTGCTGATGCCGATTCTATTGTTGTTACTGTGGTAGAAGCAAGATGTACCAGTTAAGGATCTATTAATCTAGACTGTGAGTACACACACAATGAAAAGATAGTGTATGCCACAAAGAACTCAGAGCTAGCACCTGCTTTGCAGAATTTAGCCTGCCTTAAATTTTTGCTAAAAGCAAAAGTATTCATTTGTACCTTTAAAAAAATGCAAACTTTACAAAACTGCAAACTTATTTTAAATAATTTAAATGTAATTGAAAAATAGTAAGAAGTGACTTATTTTCCATTAAAAAAATGTACTTCTGTTTTCTGACTAGCTCTAATAACAATAAGCTAAAGTATTCTTTACTAGCTTTCCTTTTGGTTAATGTGTCATGCGTTGGCCATTGATATACCTTGCAGAATAAATATATTATTGGGTAGATCCTTGAAATATACTCAGGAGTCTTTTATGCTCCCAACATTTCAGTGGGAACTTCACCACTGACTTCAACAGTTGAAGTTAAGCTCGTCTTCAGTGCAGCTATACCAATGCACGCAGTATGAGCAACAAACAGGGGGAGCTTGAAGCCATGATGCAGCATGAGAACTATGACATAGTAGCTATAACAGAAACGTGGTGGGATGCCTCACACAACTGGACTGCTGCAATCGATGGCTATAAGCTCTTCAGGAGGGATAGACAGGGAAGGAGAGGTGGTGGAGTGGCCATATATGTAAGAGAATGCTATGAGAGCTCAGAAATCAAGTATAGTGATAATGGGGTTGAGAGTGTTTGGATTAGGTTAAGGGCCAATAAAGCAGATCTTGCTGTGGGAGTCTGCTGTAGATCTCCCAACCAAAGCAGTGAGGAGGATGAAGCTTTCTATAAACAGTTGGGAGAAATCTCGCAGTCACTTGCCATTGTTCTTGTGGGGGACTTTAACCTCCCGGGTATCTGCTGGGATCACAGCACAGCAGAGAGGGAACAATCCAGGAGGTTCCTGGGATGTGTGGAGGATAACTTCCTCACACAGCTGGTGAGTGAGCCGACCAGGGAAGGTGCCCTCCTGGACCTGCTTCTTGTGAACAGGGAAGAGCTTGTGGGGGAAGTAAAGGTTGGAGGCCGTCTAGAGTGCAGTGATCATGAGAAGATTGAGTTTTCGATCCTTGGCGAAACAAAGAGAGGGGTTAGTAAAACTGCCACCTTAGACTTCTGGAGGGCAAACTTTGACCTGTTCAAAAGACTGATTAACAAAATCCCTTGGGAGGCTGCCTTGAAGGATATGGGAGTCCAGGAAGGCTGGACATACTTCAAGAGAGAAGTCTTAAAGGCACAGGAGCAGGCTGTTCCTGCATGCTGAAAAACAAGCAGGTGGGGAAGGAGACTGGCCTGGCTAAACAGGGACCTTTGGCTGGATCTCAAGAACAAAAGGAGAATCTATTGCCTGTGGAAGAGGGGCCAGGTCTCTCATGAAGACTATAAAGATGTAGTGAAGTTATGCAGGGAGAACATTAGGAGAGCCAAAGCACAGCTAGAGCTCAACTTGGCTACAGCTGTTAAGGATCATAAAAAATGTTTCTATAAATTCATTAACAGCAAAAGGAGGATTAGGGAAAATCTCCCTCCTTTACTGGATGCAGAGGGAAACATGGTAACTAAGGATGAGGAAAAGGCTGAGGTGCTCAATGCCTACTTTGCCTCAGTCTTTAGCAGTGGAACTGGCTGTTCCCTGGACACCCAGCCTCATGAGCTGGGAGATGGGGAGGGGAAGCAGACTGAGGTCAGCACAGTTGAAGAGGAGATGGTCAGAGACCTGCTACACCACTTGGATGCACACAAGTCTGTGGGACCGGATGGGTTACACCCAAGGGTGCTGAAAGAGTTGGCAGATGTGCTCGCCAAGCCGCTTTCCATGATTTACCTGAAATCATGTCTGACTGGGGAGGTCCCATTGGACTGGAGGGTGGCAAATGTGACACCCATCTACAAGAAAGGCAGAAAGGACAATCCAGGAAACTATAGACCTGTCAGTCTGACCTCGGTGCCAGGGAAGGTCATGGAGCAGGTCATCTTGAGTGCCATTAAAAGTCATATAATGGACAACCAGGGGATCAGGCCCAGTCAGCATGGGTTTGTGAAAGGCAGGTCCTGCCTGACAAACCTGATCTCCTTCTAAGACAGGGCAACCTGCTTATTGGATGAGGGAAAGGCTGTGGATGTTGTTTACCTTGACTTCAGTAAGGCCTTTAACACCGTTTCCCACAGCATTCTCCTGGCAAAACTGGCTGCTCGTGGCTTGGATGGGCACACGCTTTGCTGGGTAAAAAACTGGCTGGATGGCTGGGCCCAAAGAGTGGTGGTGAACGGAGTTAAATCCAGTTGGCAGCCGGTCACGAGTGGTGTCCCCCAGGGATCGGTTTTGGGGCCACTCCTGTTTAACATCATTATTGATGATCTAGACGAGGGGATCGAGTGCACCCTCAGTAAGTTTGCAGATGACACCAAGTTGGGTGGGAGTGTTGATCTGCTCAAGGGTAGGGAGGCTCTGCAGAGAGATCTGGACAGGCTGGAGCGATGGGCTAAGGCCAACTGTATGAGCTTCAATAAGGCCAAATGCCGGGTGCTGCACTTGGGCCACAACAACCCCCAGCAGCGCTACAGGCTTGGGGAGGAGTGGCTGGAGAGCTGCCAGTCAGAGAGGGACCTGGGGGTGTTGATTGACAGCCGGCTGAACTTGAGACAGCAGTGTGCCCAGGTGGCCAAGAAGGCCAATGGCATCCTGGCTTGCATCAGAAATAGAGTGGCCAGCAGGGACAGGGAAGGGATCTTACCCCTGTACTCAGCACTGGTGAGGCCGCACCTCAATTTCTGTGTTCAGTTTTGGGCCCCTCACTACAAAAAGGACATTGAATTATTCAAGCGTGTCCAGCGAAGGGCAACGAAGCTGGTGCAGGGTCTGGAGCACATGTCCTACGAGGAGCGGCTGAGGGAACTGGGGTTGTTTAGTCTGGAGAAGAGCAGGCTGAGGGGAGACCTCATCGCCCTCTACAGCTACCTGAAAGGAGGTTGCAGAGAGCTGGGGATGAGTCTCTAACCAAGTAATAAGTGATAGGACAAGAGGGAATGGCCTCAAGTTGCGCGAGGGAAGGTTATTAGATATTAGGAATCATTTTTTTACAGAACGGGTTGTTAGGTGTTGGAATGGGCTGCCCAGGGCAGTGGTGGAGTCCCCATCCCTGGAGGTGTTTAAGAGTAGAGTCGACATAGCGCTGAGGGATATGGTATAGTTGGGAACTGTCAGTGTTAGGTTAATTGTTGGACTGGATGATCTTCAAGGTCTTTTCCAACCTAGACGATTCTGCAATTCTGTGATTCTGTGAAGCCTATTCTGAACATGTCTAAAAATTCTCAATTCTCAAAAAAAAAGACTGACATGGAACACTTGAGCATTGTATTTCATAAAGCATTTTAGGTACCTGAAAGACAAAACTTTACTGGATAAATACTGTGAAGAATATCTGCCAGAAACCCACTATTGTAAAAAACTTCCCTAATAAAACTGTTGGCACAGTAAGTATAGTACTACACCCGAGACATGAATCTTGTATTCACAATGACATTAATGTATACATTCATCAGTATACATTCATATGTACTCCTCCATTCCTGAAAGAAAAATCTATGTACATCTTTAAGCTTGTGCTGATATGTGGGCATTGTCTGAACTGAACCTTTCATTTATTTAAGGTAGCACTACCCGTGTGAAAATATAATGGTTCTAGGTCTTGTCATTCTAATTCTTTCAATTATCTGCTCTCCACCAGTTTCTTCATGAAAATGAAAAAGACCAGGGGTGTTTACCTGGAAAATACAAGTGGAGAAAATGACATCATAGCAAGATGCTGGCACAAATCTAGAATGGAGAAAACCAGCCAGAATGACAGGATTATAACATCATTTTGACAGAAGAAAGACTAATACCTCTATGGGGAAGATTGAGTTTTGGCCACTCTGTGACAAATACTGCAGTTAAAGGCACAATATTGTGGATGGTTTGGCAAAGGGTCTGAACTACTTGACCATGGGGTGTTGTTCCATAATGTTATTGGGAAGAAATGATGGCCATTCAACAAGGACAGGAATGAGCATTTGAGGACAGTGACTCACAGACACGGGGAGGTGACCTTTTAACAACATTAGAAGGGAACTTTGAAAGAGGCCAGTTACAAAGAGCTACAAATAAGGAATCTTAGAGGGGAAGATGGAATAAAGAAGTCAGTATTAATAGAGAAAAGAAAATAATGAAAAGCAGCTTGAGATATTTGAAGTTAAGGGCCAGGGATCTAGTGAACCTATAGAAAAAATATGTTTTTAATAGCATCCCAGAGATATGGTGGCACACTTCACTAATAGTTGTATATAAGAATGCCAAGGAAAATGGGCACAGGAAATTGGGGGAGAATGATTCATTTTGTATTGAATCCACGAAGAGACAAAAGATACTGTTCTTGGGGAAAATTAAAAGCAGGAAGTAAAAGTATGTCACGATTGGGATCTATTTTTCATAATAGACTAAGCTGTATTCAAAAGGAGGAAGTTGATGTTTTTTCTGACTTACTCTGAGCAACTAATAAAGGTATTCAAAAAGCTTGCCCATGAGATAACAGTGGATTTCAATTCCTTGAATACCAGTTAGAAAACAGTATGTCAGGACATAAAAGGTCCATCAAATCCTTGTAACAGAGGAAGTTATAAGAGCTATTACCAACTCAAACTGCTTGACAAGTAGGGAGGAGCTCATTTTGATTTTAAAGGCAGAAGGTAAACTGGGTGAAAGTGATCATTACACATTTTACCAAAATAGGCTTCCCTACTGTAAGAAAAAGAGGAAGAAAAAGAGGAAGAAAAAGCACGCCCACACTGCCAACTATGGATTGCATTGTTATGTAGAAATACCTAAGCTAGCTTTAATCAAGCTAGTCTAGGTACTAAAAGCAGGCTCATAATAACAGCATGCCATTCTATATGAGTTAATTAACCTCCTTTCTGTATGGTCTAGGCCTGAGCTTAGTCATTTAAAGCTAACCTAGATTTTCTACAGAGAACAATAGACTCATTTTTAATTAAACATACAACAGCAAGCTATCTTGTTGTGAACAAAAGGAAGAAGGGGAAGCTTAAGTAGACTGTGTTAACATCACATTGAGAGCTCTTCAAGGATTTGAAGAAAAAAGTCATAATAAGGGGACATAACTGATGAGTAACATAAAAGAATATGAATAAAAGAATAAAATCACAAAGCCTACAGTACCAAATGAGTGACAGGTAAAAAGGGGTATAAAGGGCAACAAGAAAATGTTCTGGAAATACATTAGAAGTGCCCAGATACTTAGTTAAATTTATCTTACCATAAGATTTAGAGAAGGAATGAGTTAAAAACTATTTAATGTATTCAAGTTATTAGGGCCTGAAGAATTTTACCTAATAATATAGCAAAAATCATCTCTAAGTTGCCAAAAGACTGTATAGGTTCAAAGAGACTAGAAAAGGATAAAATGTGTCTATCTAAGGAAAGCAGGTCCAAAGCTATCCAGATTAATTTTGATCCCGAGGGATATTCTAGAAGAAATTCCATGAAGAGGTTAGCATAACTTAGTCAGGAACAGATGCTCTAACACTAGTCTAATACCCTTTTTTTGCAATCAGTTTCACTGATTCAGTAGAAAAGGAGAAACAGTAAGTATCACAGATCTTGAGTTTAATATAATTTAGACACTGTCCCATGACAGTTTCTTTAAAACAGAAAAAGCAAAGGAAATATAGTTTTCATGAAACCACCAACCAATTGGCATGCTGCTTGCAAAATTCAAACTTGGAGAGCATTTGCAGTGAGAACCTGTAAGGATCTGCTGTCATTTCAGCTCTATTCAATATTTCAATAAGTGATCTGCAAGATGCAATAGAATATATATTAAAAAATCTGGTTTTCACCAACCTGGGAGCTAGAAGACAGAATTAGATTTCAAAACCAGTTTCATAACTTGGATAAATGTCTAAAGTTAGCAGGATGAAATCAAGGCTAAGGCAAAATATTATACCCCAGAAGAACTTAAATGTACAGCATAAAATGGGGAGATCTAGGTGGCAATATGTTAGAAATGATTCTGAGTAGAAGTTTCTGTCACAAGAAGAAAAGCAAGTTATTTCTGGGATGTATTTAGAGATGTTCCTCTCAAGTAATACATGGGACATAATTACTGCACTCTAGTTGGTGTTGATGCCTCAACTGGACGCTATAAGGGGCCTTATAACTTAAGATAAAGACAAAAAGAATCCTGAAGTCAGACTAAAGCTGTAATAATTATTTATGAATGCAGTCTATGAGGAAAGTGAACAAAATTGTTTAGTCTATGAGATGTTATACATATCTGCACATATAAACAACTGTATAAGTATGCATCTATGTATTTACACACACATACTTATTAAAACATATGTGAACAACATAACAAATATTGTCCATTTCCACTGGGAGTTTAACAAGGAATGCCACAAAGAAAATTCAGGTTGAATATTGGACAAATACCTATTCATAAATGCTGTTAGACATCTGTACAACCTACAAGTGTTGCAGATTTCCTTCGAATTGATTAGACAAACAGTTCTTGTGGATGACATCACTGGTTTTCAAACTGTGATCTGCTGCCTCCTTAGATTGTGTGAACTACTCCTAAGAGGTCCCTGAAAGACAGTTAGCAAAAGCAAACCTCTCCTCAGTATATACACCACTTCTCATATTCATGTTTATGGGTCCACAAACTGAAAATGTTTGAGTAACACTGATCAACATATACCTGATTCAGCCTCAGCACAGATTAGATTAGACAATCTCTTGAGGCCTACAAACCTATCAATCTTTTTACTCCTATCTGAAAAATTACATCCCCTCTGTGAATCTTTTTTTTTTTTACTTATAAAAATGCAAATAGCTGTATTTTTCTATCTCACAAGAGATTGAGTCAGTAAACACATTATAAATTGCTCAGATACAATGGCAGTTATATGAACCGAAATGTTTTATACGAACTAAGGGATTTTATTTACCTCCCCCTCCACAGAGGTTTTTTTAGGTTTTGAACACCTGGCAGAACTTCACCTCCTGCCCGAGCAGCATCTGTCACACACATTACAGGCAGAAGGAAATCACTGCAATGGCATTGTATTTACAACTTTTATTTAAATGCAAGTAAATAGACCCTTTTGCTAGGTAATAAGGCGTTCGCTTCCCTCTGTGCACACACGAAGACGATTTTCGGCCCGGGCATTACACTCCCTGGCCGCCCCGGGAGGAGGCCGGGCCCACCGTCGCCCCGGGCCCCGCGTTTCCACACCCAGCCCCCGCTGCCGTGAGGCATGGACACGGGTGGCACCTCCGTGCCAGCGACAAGAGAAATAAACAGGCAAAAGCTTTAAGAGAAGGGATGGCGGGAGGGGTGTGGGTGGGCGGCTGCGTTCCCGTGGTGAGCCCCCCCGCGAGGCAGCCCAGCGGCCCCTGCCCAGCCCAGGCCTCGTCGGCCCTGAAGGGCCGCAGGGACGCCGCAGCCCGGGCGAGGGCGCAGAGCCCTCGGTGCCGACAGGCTCCCTTCCCCAGCGGCCTATGCCACCTTCCCCCGCCTCTCCGGCGGTATAAACGGGGCGGGCGCCGCCGGCCGGGCCCGCCAGACCGGCTGCCTGCCTGCGGCCGCGGGCCAGCCCGCTCTCCCCGCCTCCCTGAGTCGCGGCACGGCCTGGCCTGGCCTAGCCTGGCCTGCACTGCTGTAGAGCGGCACCGAGGCCGGGCGGCTCCATGGCTTTCATCCGCAAGCGGCGGCTGGAGCGGGAGCTGTACTCCAAGGAGAGGTGAGCAGCCCTGCCCCGCCGGCCCCGCCACCGCGGCTCGCCCTCGGCCCCGGGGCCGGGGAGCCGCCCGCTCCCTGGCCGGCGAGGGGGGCCGATGCCGCCGTGCCCCGGCTTACACACACCCACCCACCCCCTCCGCCTTCCCCGGCCTGCCCCTTCGCCGGGGCGGGGGCGGCGGGGCCCCCCGGGGCGGGGAGGCGGAGGGCCCGCCGGGGGGCCGCGGGCGGCGGGGCCGCCTCCAGGGAGACAGCCGGCCCCGGCGGAGGGAGCGCCGGCAGCGGAGGCCAGATGCTGTGCTGGGCTTCGCCTTCGTCGGTTCTACTGTTTTACTCAGATAGCTAATGATTGCCGAGAGTTAAGGCTGACGAGGCTGGGAAAATATGAATGCTGCTTGCCTTGTATATACTGCCTGAAAATAGCATGTGTAGATTTTTATTTATTTGTTAGTTCTCAGTAGTGGCATGGAGTTGCAGCTCTGCTTCACTATAGATGGAGTTTATTATTTTTAATCCTGAACATTATAATCAGTGTATTGTCAGCCCTTTAATTACAGACTCTGTGATGGTTCTTTAAAGTGTTAAATTCAATTAGTCTGTTCCTGCTTTCTGACTGTAATCTCTATTTTGTGTTCCTCTGGCTAACTGAACGTACAAGAAAGGCTTATCACACGTGCTTGAGTATATCCTGAATTTACTTTCTTATTTTTGGCTAGTGTCCTGCTTTCTTTTTTGTGTCTTATCTGCATCTGGCTTGTCACCAAGTTTCAACCCCCTTTTCAATCTTAATATTGCCATGTAGGAAATCTCTATAAGGTGAGAGTAATATTACGGTCAGTGCGGGTCACACAGTGGAGGGACACGGATGTCTTCTCTGGGGGGAAGCAGGGTTCCCCCTTTGCCTCCCTCTGCAAGAACCAAGGGGCCAGCAGGCACGGGGGCCGGACAGCAGACGGGTGCTGTGCAAATTCCTGATGCTGCCGGTTACGCAGCACAGTCTATTGTTGGTGAGAAAACCCCATGACAAAGAGCTTGGCTCACTTTGTCCATATAAATTCTGATTCATAGCTATTCAGCCTGGAAAGCCATTACGGCTTTTGAAGTGTTTTTGAAGTACGGACATATTCTCGATCACTTTTTGTCTTGTATGTCTTCTCCCTGTTGCTTTTGGGTGCTGCTGTGGTTTCAGTTGTGTATGAGGGGCTGCAGGGAGAATGGATAAACTTCCTGTGCAGAAGGAAAAGAGAAGGATTTAAAATTTCAAAGTAAACATCTTAAGTATAGGAAAAGCTAGAAGAATGACTATATTAGCTCTGTTATGTATTTATTGTGAATAGTCTCCCTTTTTTGAGAAGCTGAGAAAAAGGCCGGAACTCATCAGACTTGTCCCAAAGAACCCAAGGGAGATCTAAATCTTTTCTAAAAACAAAACCCACATGTCAATGTCTGTCAGCATTACTGATCTGCAGTTATTGAAAGTCTCTAATGAGAAATATTTTTCTTTGCTCATATTTGGAAGCATTTTAGGATGTTATTATTTGAGTTAGTAATTTGAGCACTTCATGAAAGATGAGTCTTGTTCTCATTTGCACTGGTAGCTTTTCCTATTTAAATATCTGTAAACTGTTTTCTCTGTTTCTTCCCCTTGCCTAACAATTGATATTTGTGTGAAACAGAAGTAAATTTGTAGATATTTTGTACCCTATATCAGGTCTTTCCCCCTCCCTCTCTTCTTGTGCTTTTCTAAATTAGGAAATATTAAAAACATATAAGTGATTTAAAAGGTTTTGCACTCTGAAATATCAAATGAGAAATACCAAATTCTGTCTTCTGTTTTCTTTATAGTCCTGCCTTAAAACAGTTCAAAAAAAAAAAAAAAAAGCTCTTTATATCACTTGATTGAAAGGATAGCCTCTGAAAGCTTTTCTTTTCACCTTCTTGCTGGGCAATTGTTAACAGAGATACCAACTCCTGCTTCAAAGCTTCTCTTGATTTATGTCATTTTGGTGTAGTTATTTCCTAGTGAGATGAGGAGGACTCTGCAACTTTGTGACAACTGCATTTGGTGTGTAGTTTGTTTTTTGGGTTGGGTTTTTTATTTTGTTTTTTGCTATCGTAGCTTGCTTTCTACAAAAACATAAGCTATGAAAGTTCTGGTTAAGAGTACTGTGAAACTTCATAGGTAAAAAGTTAATCTTCTTACGCAGTTGCTTTAGGGAGAGAAGGAAGATCTGATCAGTTTTAAGAGGAAATAATTTTTTTTCAGATCACTTAACTAATTAGTTGGACTGCTTTAATGTCTGGTTACATTAATCTGCTTTTCTGACTGTATGCAGTTTTCCAGAAGAAAACAAGAAAATACTGAAATGTCCTGTGTGCGCATACTGAGAACAAGCAGCAGGTTTTACTTTACATGTGATTAAACAAATCCATATCCCTACTGAGCAGGGTTCATTCTGGCAGGAATTTTCCCTTCAAATTCTTCTGTATTGATAGCTATTTTCACTTTGCCCAGGTGTTCAGACTAAAGAAAGATGAGATATGTCCCTTTTTAATTAGTGTTGTGTGCATGCTTACATAATTTAATCTCTAAAATATTCAGCATTCATGAGTAGGAATCCTTTTTTACGAACAATTTTAGTTGCAAAACTTAAAATTAAATGGTTTAGTGTTTGGCTCAGGTTGTTGCTCTCTTTACAAATTGAGTTTTTGGTTCTGTTGGTGGTGTGCCCAAAGAGGGCCAAGTCTAATGCTTGATACAAGGGCCCTTAATAACACAGTTCTGCTGGTTTGTCTTGGACGCTGCTCGGCCTCCTGTTCGAGGGGTGCATCTCTTCTGCTGAGAACGTCAGTCACACGAAGCAACCCATTGGCAGCATGTAGGACCTGTGGATGGATCTTTCTGGGTGACAGTTGCTTGGGCATTTGGGCATTTTTATTTTTTTTAAATCTGTAGCCTTATCTTACTCTTTTGGGACAAAATATACATAACAAAGGTTTTTATTCAGACATCAGCAAATGAGTCCTACAGCTGGCCTATAGATGCTTTGCTCTCATTAGGAGGAGGTTTAATTTTAGAATTGGTTTTACAGAGCTCTGGGCTGCTGCTGATTTGGGCTGGCCTGCTTTTTCATCCCTGGCCATGTCCTTCTGTTATCAGGATTGCACTTCCAGTATTGGGTCAAGTGATTGTGCAGAGTGTGTCGCATCAGCCACTTGAAACCCTTGTGTCCAAGTAGATTTCCAGCATGTGCTTTCCTGATGAAGTGATGGAAATGTTAAGGATTCAATCACAGGTTGAGAATTTGAAGCAGGATCAATGGGGTGCCTTCTCTGGGTGGTATAAACAGGATTTTGCCAAGACACTCGTTGCTGTGCATTCATTCCTGTGTCCAATTTGGACAAGTCCACTGCTTCAGTTGATAGGTGACATTGGTATATAAAATAAGTTGTGTGTTTGATGGGAGTTTTATTTCTTTTTCCCCTCCGTGTTGTTGGATCTCAGATGAGATCTTTTCAAACTGAAGTGTAGAGGGACATGCACATCAAGCATGTTTTAAAATTCTCAAGTAGACTAATCCTGATACAACATACTCTTTATTTGGATAATATAGCATCTTGGCAGGATTTATAAACCCCAGGTTATAGTTTGTAAAGGGTGATTTGCTTCTTTGTTGAATACTCTGAACAATGTTTGGAATGTTTGGGTGACATTTGGGTTCCCAAACCTTGTGTATAGGGGATGACATCATATGAGCTGAAGTTTTGCAAGTGTTTTCGTGGTACTTAGTGTCGTGCCTGGTTTTCCTATGCGTCTTGGGTGTGTTCTTGACTCATATTCCTCAGCCCTTTTCTGAGTAGCAATTATACGGGATTTTTTCAAAAAAGGCAAAAATAAACAAGTCACTTTCAACTTTGTATTTAGAAGAGAGAAACCAGAGTTCTTCACTGCTTTGTCATTTACCTCTGTCACCCTTTCTGCTGCTGTAGATTAAGTTTTGTTTTTCTTGGCAAGGTGCTTGCCTTTCCCCCCCGCCTCCCCCCCTGAAGCTGCCTCTCAAACCACAACTCATTCCCTTCACAAGAAAATACCTTCCACATCACTTCCATATTAATTTTTCAGATTTTCTCAATATAATTTTTCTGGGACAATACAAAGACAGGAATTTGAAATAAATCTCCAAGCAAAATTATATTAGCATGCTTCAATTTACCTCTCTCCTTAAGTGTAGGTGTTTACCTTTTAAGCTCAAACAGCTCATACGCTATTAAAAGATTAACCCTTTACTCCACCAGGTTCTGTATATCTCTAACACTGTGTGGGAATTGAAGATGTTCCAACACAAAAGCTCTTAGAACCTTCATTAAAGTTGTCTGGAGGGTCTGGGGGTGTGTGGAGGTGTGTGTGACTACATTACACTGATTATGTAGTGCTTCCCCTCCTGCCCCCTCAACATACACTCCCAGACAGACAGACACACACAACTGTGACTGAACAGTCTTCCTTCCGTTTCAGACCTGGGAAACTTCTTACGTTCTTTAAAATTGGCTGGGTTTTTTTTTTTCAGCTATGTGAGTTGTTATAATAGAAGATGTTACCTTACCTAGAATGTTCTTCTCCCCACCCCCCTCCCCTCCCCAACTGCTTCTGCTGTTGATTTCAAATATAGGGTTTGCATTAAACCAGGGATGTAACAGCTTAAATGCTCTTCCATCGACTCTAAAGGTCAAGGGTTTACTCTGGTGGGAGTGGTGGCTACCCATTTATTTCATCTGGGAAAGTGAAACTGCCTCTTTCTCAGCCTCTCTGACAGCTGAGCTGCTTCACAGGCTTGCTGCCTTCCAAAGGGTAGGGTCTCCTTCCTGGCCACCTTGTTCTTGTCCCTGACCCCTTCATATTGTACCGTCTCTGGTATGTCATGTTCCCTTCCACGGACTGGTTCAGGTTACTAAAGCTGTGCAAAGCTGTCCTGGGCAAACTCCACAGCTCTGAATGGAAGCTTGTATTCTGATCTATCTGCTAATGTGACAGCCTTTTCAGTCAGAAGTGGATGGTCTCCACAACTGTAAGTAGTTTCATTACAAGTTGGTGGGCTAGGTTGGACCAGTGAAGCTACTACAGCTTTCTTTTTCTTTAAATTCCAGTTTTCAAATGATCATATGTATTAAGAAAATACCATCTTCTGAGAAGTTTTCTGAATGCCTGTTTGCTAGTGGTGAGACTTTGAGGATAAAGACCAGACTGTTAAGAAGCTGTAATACTATGCATTGAACATCTTTTAACTCTCACCCCTAACAGGTACTTTCATGGAGTTTGAGCTTTCTTTGAAAATCTTGTCTGTCTCTGTCATTTTTGAAATAATGCATTGTTTTTTTAAAAAATACTCTAGTATGTTAAGTTCAATACAAGAGAAAGTAGTAAATGATCCCTGAAGACGTGGCCGTGGCTTAATAACTTCATCAGTCTGTTGTGAGCTATTAAATAGCATGGTGACCACAAACTTTGTGAACATAAACCTGGTAAATGTGTTTTCATTAGGAAGCCAGCATAAAAATAACCTGTAACACACTTCAAGGTGTGAGTTTTATTGCTTGATTTAAAAGCATTTTGTGTCAATAGATGTTTGAGTCGCTTTCCAAGAGAAGATATAACATTGCCCTTCTCTAAGTAGATTTTTAGTAAATGCCGATTAAATCGTTTATACTTGGGAAGTTTCAAGTAACAATTGTGTTATACATTTTGAAAATGTATTAAAATGAACCACTTCCTGATGCTAAGAAAAATATCTTAAACTTGATCCTTTTCTGTTTGCCTGAAGCAGAATAGTTTCTGATATTTGATTATCACAGTATTAAAGAATGCGAAGTTTGAGAGCAGCAGGCACATGTAGAAGATCCCTTTGCTTTTTTTATTAAAAAACACAACTGTTTGTGTTAGAACCAGAACTGTTTTTATCAGTTACTAGTTCTTGCTGATAATTTAAAAGGACAAAGAAACCCCCAACTTTTTTGTTTTAGATATGATGGTATTTTTGTACCTTTCCTAGTTAATACTTATGGTTTGCTTTTGGGGAGAAAAATTACAATTTTTTGATAGGTTTCTTTATTTTTTGGGAGGTAACCAATTGCATTATTGAAGTTGTCCAGTCCTCCTCACTGGAAGACCAGTTTGCCTGACTAATTGCTGAGGTTGAGGTTTTTTAATGTCTTGGGGTCAGACTTGAAGGCAAGGGAGGATAGGCTGGGAACAGACTGGCTTAGTCTTACTTGACTTGACATCGGTTTTGTGATCCAGGCTGTTCTTCTAGGGCAGTGTGGTAAGTCATAGGCTTACAGCATGTGCTGTTAATTACTCAGCACAGTGAACAGTAGAGCTGCTCGGTGGCTGAAGACCAAAATACAGTTCTCAACTGTTACAAATTTAATCAGTTTCTTATACAGGGTATCATGCATTCTCTTCCTACTATTGTTTGTTGTTTTTTTGGTGTTATTTTTCCTTCCTGTAGTGCTCAGAAGAATTAAATTACTGTTTTAGATCTATACTGTGTGTACAAATTCCTGTCATAAGACTACATAGCAGTTGATAGATATAAATTTTGTATGTCAGTTATCTTGATATCATAAGTGTCTTTGGAATACCTTCTTTAGCTCTTTGGAAGACAGTCAGCCTAAAGTCCAACTGCTTAATTGCATGTTGAAGATCCCCATTGCTTTAATTATAATAGCTACTGTGATTGATTTCCTATTTTTTCAGGCCTTCACAACACTGTGTTTGCTTACTCATGTATCATACCAGAGACTGATCTGTTTCCTTGCTGTCTGTAAATGCTTGTTAAACCTCCTGGCAAGCCTGAAGTATCATCCTGTGCAGTGATGGTTCTCAAGAGGTACCCTGTACTACAATAACCATCAGTGACTCTACTTATTTACGTGGAAGAAGTCTGTTCTGTGAAGTTAAAAAGCTCTGACTGTACTCTAGTAACACCTGATGAAACTTGACTTTTCCTTTTTTTTGACAACCCTATGGATTATTAACGCAGACTAATGAAATTTAAATACTTAAGCTTTAAGGACTGAGTTGAGTTGAGAAATTCCAGAAGGTTATTCCAGAGATCATGCTTCAAAATCTTCAAAGCTGGTAATTAGCAGTAACTGGAACTGGTCTGGATTGTTTTGTCAGTAGTTGAGATGCAAGTCTGAAAATTTTGGTTCCACTTATGGTATCATAACTAGAATTTGAAAATGTATTTGTGGAAATGAAGGTAAGACGGACTATTGTCAGGAGCAATTGAAAGAGAACAGCAAGAGAAAAAGAGACATGAAAAGCTCCAGGGAGCTGGAACACATTGACAGTATCATGAAAAAGAGTTAAAGATAGACTTGATATGTGTATGCAAGCAGTTGGACTCCAGAAAAAAGAATAGCAATATTTCATCTTAGCTAATGATGTCTTTAATCATATGTTCTTTTGTGCTGGTGAAGAAGCAGATGGTGAAATCATGTGGTTTTGAGGGGTAGTTTATTGCCACGAAAGGTGGAATTTTGAAAGGTGAAGTTTTTGTGACAGGATCTTTGGACAGACTGTAAGTTCATCCCAATTGCAATGAGTGCTTGAGAAGAGTAGCAATTGGTGATTGTATTTGTGGAGATGTGATGTCTAGCTCTGTCTGCCTGCAGAATTGACTCATAGCAGCCTGAAAATAGAGGAAATGGAAAATAGAAGAAATGGACTTGCAAGTAGGAGAGTAGCAACAAGTACAGAATTGCTTAGAAGAGACTGCAGGGCCACCTGGAACACTTTGTAGAGAGTGTGGGGGCAAAGATAAAATGTGGAAAATGCACTTGGCCTATATGACATACAGTGTTTAGAGAAAAATGCTTTGACAGCTGCCAGCAATACAACCTTTTTTCAAGACAACAAAGCTGAGAATGGAAAGTGGCATGAGGTTACAGCACAGGAGGTCACTGGTCTCCAGCATGGAGCTCTACAGCGATGCTGTCTCTGTAAAACTGGGTAGTGAGTAGTCATGTGGAAGAGACACAGAGAGACTGAAGCAAAAGGGAAGACTGGATGCTGCTAGAAAATATTGTATTTAAAAAGGAAGAAATGTACAATTTCCCACAGTACCTATCTAGCTTATATGAAGAGTTATTCTTGAGTTATGCATAACTTGTCTGTTATCTTTTTCATGAAATCATGAGCAACCTGGTCTAGTGGAAGGTGTCCCTGCCCATGCAGGGGGGTTGGAACTAGATGATCTTAAGGTCCCTTCTAACCCAAACCATTCTATTGTTCTATGATCTGATTCATTAGGAGTGAGGATGATACCAGGGAAAGTGTACCTCAAATCCTTCCCAGTAGCCCACAGCTTCAGATTTTGGGAAGGTGAATTGATGCATAAGGTGTTGAGTATAAAGTTACAACAGTTTCTAGGGGATGGTTATCCGGAAAAATTTGAAAGAGAATTCTCTTGGTTTATGTACTTCAGCTTATGTAAGCATGTTACTGTGAATAACAGAGCCAATATTTTGATGTAAAAACATGGCTTATCTTGAATATATGAAGGATTCCTGCATTTACCAAAAACTTAAGAGGACAGTCCAGTAATTACCAGTGCTGCCAACAAGTGAAATTGGAAAGAGTATAAAGACATGGGGAGTTTGTCAAAAGAGTAGGTGGAGACAAAAGAAAGAGCCCAAGAATGAAGAATTTCAGAAATGAATTCTATCAAACAGGCATTACCAGTTGTCTTAGAAGAAAAATTGTGGGACCATGAACATAATTGCTGTGAAGCTCATTTTTCCCTATGTCAATATTATCTGCCCCCTGATGAGAGAGATTTTTTTCAAACAAATCTGGGTATTACCTTTGTTCTTAACTTTTTTTATTTAAATATTTTGGCTTGTGGATAATAAGCTCAGTGTGTATGCTTATATATACTAGAAATAAAAACATTCTGATGATGAATTGGTTTTTATATATCCTAAGGTAGCTTTATTAAAAAGCTTTTAATCAAAATGTGATACACTTGCTAGATCTGAGTTTGCAAAATCTCAGGTATTTTAAGTTTGTCCCAGATGATTTCAAATGGATGATGTGTTGAAAAATGGAATTTAATGGTAACTGTGGAAGCTGCTTTGGTTTCATACTTCTCTTCCCTCTTAGCTTGTAGACTGTTCCTAGTGAAGCTTTTTTTCCTCAAAATGCTGGGCTAGACCTTCTGTTTTAGCTTCCAGAAGGTGAGTGAT
This sequence comes from Strix aluco, assembly GCF_031877795.1. NCBI lineage: Eukaryota > Metazoa > Chordata > Aves > Strigiformes > Strigidae > Strix > Strix aluco. The sequence goes on from NC_133931.1 coordinate 41,539,099, forward strand.
CAAAATAAATATGGAAAGAATGATTTGGCTCCTTCAAAGGCACCAAGGCCTCAGAAACTTGGAAATTCAGTTTACACCTGTTGGTAGGACATGTTTTCTTAGGTGGCAGTAAGTTTTGAGAACAGACTTCTATGAGAAATGGAAGGCAACTGAAGTTATGTCTTCTGAGAATGGATATGTGAAGGCAAAGTCCTAAAACCCCATTGGAAACTAGAGATATTTAAGAACGATACAACAGCAACTGGGATAGAGGGTGAAGAGATTTTTTGAGACTTGTGTTGAATTTTCTTAGGGAGTTTTGTATGGTGTATACTGTTCTAACATATGTTTTCTAACATTTTAACATCAGGTGTTTCTTAATGGCATCATAAAATATTGGTTTTCAAAAGAGGAGAGGTAAAGATAATGCATTAGTACAAAGTGGCTTGGACACAAGCAGTTTTGAGTATATAGACCCACTGTTACTTGTAGTTACAGTAAACCGTTATCGTTATGTTCTGTTTAATATAACAGGTGTAACACAAATCTTACATGAACAAGATGTATTTTCCAATAATGCTGTTTTTTCCACTGTGAAATATGCTTTCTTAACAAGCAGACTATTCAGTACAGTCAGTTCATTTTGTGAACTCTCGACATGTTTACTGCTATTTGAATACTGCTCTGGGAACACTTGGTGTTTATTAGCATTGTCACAGGCATTTCTCATGAAGCACATCAGGAACACAGTACAAAAAGCTCAAAGTGTGGATGTGAATAAATACTAAGTACTTCTGCAGATCAGACCAACGCTGCAAATAAACAAGCTGTTGTACTTCCAACTGAAGTGATACAAGATGTTTCTGTTCCTCCTGCTGTGCCATTCCCCACAGCTGAAATGCATAGGTGACCGTGTGTTCACCCTGTTAGTAAAGTTGGTGAATTTTAGTCACTTGCAGCAGTTTGAGTCATTAGAGAACAGAGTTTCATGTTCTATCTAATCTAGCCTATTTGCATTTACCTCATACCAGCACTGGCAGTACTATGATCCTGCAATTAAATACTTTAAAAGACTTCAATCTTTTGTTGTTGTTACTGAGGTTTGTTTGTCTACTGGATTAGTCCATAAACAGGCTTCCTGTGGTGTTGAACAGGCACTGGTGCACAGGAAATGCAGAAATGTGGTTGGAGTGGAAGGTAATGCTTCCTCAGAGGGTATCCATTGAGTGGCTCAGCCATGTTTTAAAAACTGTGGCCATGTTTTCACTTAACAGTTTAGACCAATGTAGTTTGACTTTGCTTCAGAAAGATCTGATCTCCTCCACTCCAAGAGATTAGTTCCTGCCCCTCCTTTTGTGTCGTTGCATATTTTGACTGGCATATGCTGATCGGGACTGAACTAGTGTTTGCTGGGGGGAAAGCCTGCCTGTGTTAGGATAGTTCCCACCTGAGACATATGAACAGAATCAAAATATCTAAACTTATATGTGTTGGAAGATCATCAATCGATCTTCATGTGTACACACATTTTCCATATGAGTTTCTTCTTTAAAAAAATTAAATTAATTCACTCATGGGGTGTGGAGCACAGCACAAAAATCAGTGAAGGCTTCTCAAACACTTGATATATTTTGTTAAGAATACTAACTGTTATAGTCTTTTCTTTTTGAATAAATAATTTTTATTTATTTGTAGGTTTTCACTGCTTCTTCTTAACCTGGAAGAATATTACTTTGAACAGCACACAGCCAATCATATTATAAATAAAGGTTGCAGAGATGAAAGGTACAAAACTCTTAAATACATTCATTTACTGGAATCTTTCTAGTCTCATGTATCTCTAACACGTACACAACTACTTTCTTTTTAATTGTTCCTTTTAGAAAATTCAGAGGCTCTCTAAAAATCTGTTCGAAGTCAATAATTTTTGAACCTGATGACAATATCCAACCCATTATCAAGGTAAGCAGTGCAAACTTACTGTTTCTTGGTAACTTAAGATTCTTTTAAAAAATCTTTTAAGGAGTATGTATTTTTATAACTTGCTGCAGATACCACTGAGAGACTGCATTAGTATAAAAGCCCCAGAAGATAATGAAGCAAATAACCCTTTCACACGGTATGTGAATTTGAGTTGCTGTATATATGTATTTAATGCCTTTTAAAGCTGAAACTCCCGTCTCTTCAAGTATCTTATTTACATTTCAGGGATACATCTGGAGGGATTTCTGTTCTGTGTAACCAGGTAAGACCTGCATTTAACAGATTCTTGATGTATAAACGAGCAAGGTTATGTTCTTTAATGGTGTCTTTCTTGAAGCTGGAGTCTTAGGGTGGGGGATTAACTGGAAACAAAACTAATTAGTATCAAAAATTTAGCATTAATGTGAAGCTGTTGATGCTGGAAACTTCAAACTGTTAATGACTTCATTAAGTCATTAAATTGATAAAGTGAACTTTTTGCACTGTGCATTTTATAATGGAGCTTAGGGCAATTTTAGAGTTGAATGAAAAAGGAGAATAGACTGAAATTAAACTGGTTATTAATCATCTCTGGTTTGGTCTTGCTGTGTTGGTTTCTCCTGCTTTCTGCAGTGTGTAGTGGTAATGTCAAAGCTGTCTTGATCCTTGCAGTTCAGCTTTGTGAAAACATTGGACTGTGCTATACATCGACCAAATAATTTTCAGTAGCTGTTCTGAAACATTGGGTTCAAATTCCAATCATGAGTTGTGATTTAACTTGGATATGTTCATACTTAATGTTAACTGAGGGAATATACTTCAAGCTTTGATGAATTGCAGCTGATAGATGTTCCAAAGCTGTAAAAGTTTCCAAAAAAAAATGTTCATATTTTCATTTCAGGAAAGAACAGAGATGAGGTGGGAAATATCCTTTTAAAGATTCTGGCATCTTTGTAAAATCTGTTTTTAGCAATTTTGATTTAGCTAAAATTGATAGCGTTGCTCAGTTAAGTACTGCTGCAGTTTAAAAACAAACTCAAACATTTAGTATTATGTATGTTGGAGAAGTTTGTGGACTGTGTTAAAGTAATCAGTATATTTAATTTCATCTTGAAACTGCTTCTGTGAAGAGTAATGTGTAGTCAGGGTTTCTTGTGTTGACAGTTTTCTTGTGTTTTGAGTGTTTTTTTTAAAAATGTATTTCTAATTGTTCCATGCAATTGTTCCACCATACATCATTAGTATATGTTCTGAAGAAAAATTATTATAAAAACATTTCATAGGAGAGGAGAATTAACTTTTAAAATGGCAAGTGTGGTTAGCACCTCCCACTCCCTGCCCATGTGTAGCTTGCCAGTCATCCTCCTGTCTCTGGGGAAATGTTCTGAAATAGTGGGGTGGCATGATAAATGCTGGTATTTTGTATAAAAGTCATAGGACTATTGAATGTGAAGTACTCACTAGTTGTACTTACAACAAATCATGATCTAATTATAAATATAGAATTCCTGCCCTGTAGGAAAGTGTGGGTACTGAATAATTGGAACATCTTAAACATCTTTGCCTTTTCAGGCTCAAAAAAGCTTGTTAATGCATAGCTGGATAAGAAGTTTTGCTTTACATGGCAGGCAACTTAGAAACTAATGGCTATAAAATACAGCAAATGGGAATAATAATCGGAGATTATTTCAGTATGTTTTTCTCAAGATAAAATTGGGGAAAAATCCTCCAAAATAGGAAATGAATACAGTATGCTAAAGTTTTTGGTCTGATTACATTCTCTTTTTTTTTTGCTTGCATTGTCTACTTTTTCATGTAATTTGGGGCTCTCAGTGTAGAAAAATGTTTCATTGTCCTACAGAAGAGCAATCTGAGGGTAAAGCAGGTGTCTGATTCTTATTCTCCCATGGCCCGATTCAGGTCTGTACATGCTGATGTCAGATGAAAAGCACTAATTGTCATTATTTTTTAATGTAGCACTTAGAGGCATGCTGAGCTTGTAAACTTCTAAGCATACCACTCACTTTCTTCTAGCTGGATGGTGCTGTGAGTGATTGTGTGGTGAAAGGCAACTCTGTTGTCAGCCGGTGGGAAGTGGGAAGGCTGTATGTACCAGCCAGAAGGCTTCTGGCTAGAGAATGGTACACCATCTGTTCTTGCAGGTTTAATATTTGTTCTTGGTTTGAGGCTGCTGCCACAATGCCTGGGAGTGTAGAACCACAGGTGTAGTGCTAAGCTGTAGGAAGCAAACTGAGGCACTGGAATCTGTTGATCTGCCAAGTCTCGAGGGCCATGGAATAGAAGACAGTTGGTAGTGCAGCCCAGTGTGTTTTGTGCAGTTCAGAACCAATCCCGAGTCTTACACTCAGGCCTGAAATTTAGCAAGTTTGAGCCTTCCCTAGAAGGAGCAAAGCCATGACTTATTTCTGGCTTGTCTACTTTCAGACAGCAGATAGTAAGGTGATATCTACAAACCAGTGTGCTAGCAGTCAGGTCTGTCTATAGGAGTTGTGAGAATGTTGTGAAAAAGGAGAGTATTTTCATGTGAGTTTTGGGGAGGGAGGATTCTCCCGGATGTGAGAATAGCATCAGAGAAACAAAACTGCTCAAAAACATGCTGTTAGATGAGAGAGGAAATCTGGTATTCATAGTGGTTGGAACTGGAAGCGAAATGTTCAGCAGTGGAAAGGAGTTCATTTGAGAAGGTTTACACAGTAGTTTATGTTGTGAGTTGCCACTCTGTGGTAATTCCCATCAGGACAGAAGCCTGAGGGTATGAGCCACCAGAAGGAAAGAAGGGAAGAATCTTTTCATTGAATGGGATTAGACTGATGGCTGTGTGTATTGGCTTTAATGTTGCAACTCCCTCAAGGTCATGTGATTAGAATAAAACCCCACTAATAAACTACATAAGTAAGCCTCTGAACTAAATTGGACACTTGACCCTCTTGCAGTTAGCTGCTCTAAAAGGTCATTGTTTTTCTTCAGTTTATCTGGGGTAGCTAAAGCAGGGTATCACAACCCAGTGTTTCACTTGCTTAAACAGCATTCTTAGCTTTGTCTTTATCAGTACTTTCGGTTTATTTTATTATTTTTTTAAGGACTGAAACTGTAACATCTCTTACTCTTTCAGGTTTTTCTCATTAAAGAAAGAAACATTATTGCACCTTACAAAACAGTAAGAGTAAGTGTATATTTTTTTGCTATTTTTAGCAAACAAATGTTTTGCAGGGATTTATGTTCTCATTTCTGAAAGAGTAAGATAATTATCACTTGACAATTATGACAATAAAGCTTTAAAAAAAAAAAAAGTAATTGTGCATATTGATAAAACAAGTGTCAGAATTCTTCCATAACAGGTTTGTGATATTTCTTGGAGTACATACTGCAGACTTGATACTTTACCTCAATGTGCAACTCTGTGGGCTCAACAGTCAGAACTGTCAGCTGGCTGCTAGTATTCAGTGGACACTGCATCCTGGCTAAATGGCTTCTCCTCAGTTCTGCTCACACCTGAGATGAGAGATTGCTAATTGATATTTCCCAGCTGAGTGCTTCACAGTTCAAAGACATGGCAGATAAAACTGCTCATAGCAGAAATCAGAACGAACTTGTGGTTGCTTTCTGCTTATGGGGTAGGTCTGCTGTGATTCTGATCCTGGAGGCATCAAGGCATAGAAGTAAGGGTTTTTCACCTGGAATGTGGGATGGGTTAAGACACAAACACAAAATGAAAATGCTATCATTAAACACCATATTTGCCCAAGAATTGAAACAGACAGAATTATATTTCTCAACGTATTTGTTCAAGTAATAAATTTCAAGAATGATGGAGTCCATAAATTTGTGTTATTGTAATGAACAGGAAAGAGGCAACAGATTATCTCTGTTCTCTCAACAACTGTTTGGGTTGGTGTCATATTAGATCTGTCTCTAAGCTAGGATTTTTTTCAAAATTTTCTTTGTTTATTCGCTTTATGCCAGTAATTCTTCATGTATTGAACCTGTTTTCTCGTCTAGTCCTTCTATTTTTCTGTTTTGCCTCCATGTGCAAGCTTTTTTAAGTATCATTCAAATAGCACGTTGCCAACATTGTGAAAAAGAATCAAAAGGGCTATTAGAAGGCTTTTCACTTTATTTTCTCTTAAGTTCTCTTAAAATATTCCTGAGAGTTAACCATTACAATTTACTTCACAAAAGTGCAACTGTGTTTCTGCATATTGAAACAAAAAAATCTAGTTTGTCTTCAATCATTTCAGAATTTTTTCTGTTGCTAAGTATCTTCTGCTTGAATAGTTACCGATTCCAGGTGCATCACGGAGTGCTGGAATTTGGTAGTACATTTTATCTTCCATGTCTTGCATTGATTGTTTCAGATCAGTTACAAAATACTGAGCTTTTGTCTTTGCATATGACTGGAGAGCTACAGAGAGAACTGCTCACAAAAGCTTTTCTGTTGTTGGCTGTAAGCAAACCTTGCAGACCATCCACTAGGTTTTCTGAGCGCAGTGCTTTCCCTGTTGAAGGAAAATGGTGCTCTGGGTGTAATGTTACAAGGCTTTTATTTAAATTCTACTGAATTTCTTGTTTCCCTTTACTCCAGCTCCATTTGCTTCCTGAAGCATGCTTTCCTCTTGGATTGCTGTCAGTTCAGCTCAGATCACATACATTACACTGGAGGTCATCTAGATTTCCATGTCTTCTTTCCTTCAGTTTTAAATTAATCCAGTTGTATCCACTGATCAATGTATTGATGTAGTCTAACTGATCGCGCTTTTTTTTTTTTAAGTCTAGTGCAAGAAATTACAAAACCTACATAAATGTGTTGATACAGTTTTATACTAGATTCAGGTGTCATCAAGGGATCCCACCACCTTTGTTATGAGTTATGTGTAAGAGTTAATACCACTTGATTCATGCACATACTTTTAATATACTTAAGTCAAAACCAGAAATATGTACTATGAAATGACACTTAAGAAAGCTGGGAAAACTTTGTAGGGGAAAATGAACATGCCACATATGCTGGGTGATGTGTTAGTGAGGTTTTTATAAATCACTAGTCAAAACAGGTTGCGATTGGGTTTGGGATCTCTTCAGCTCAAAACTGTTTATGTAGAGGAGAATGATAACTTTTATAGCCTAGTCTTTAAAGATTTGATGGGCTGGTCTCTTTTGTCCAAAAGAGATACAGTAGTCATTTAAATGTTTAAATGTACCATGTCATTGGCTAATTCTATATTTACATATGTTTACCTGATATTAAAATAGAGCAGGCACTAGTTCTACATTTACTGATGTTTACACTATATTAACTTGTTCACTTCAAAGCTGTTGTGTTGTACTGTAGTAAATAACGGACTAAGTATTGCACAAAGAGCTTACCACAGGGCTCTTGGAATGTTTCGGGTATACTGCAGCCTTTGATAGCATACTTTGACCAGGTTTTAGAGTATTTTGATTTTAGTTTTAATTTTTTTTCACTGAGCTTTATTTTAAACTCATAAATATGCTTTTGGTTTTAGGGTAGAACAGAACACTTGTTCCAACTGGATGTTGCTGGGAAACTAGGAGATGTTGTGCAAACTCTGCATCAGGTATGCAGTTATTTAATATCACTACACAATTCATCACAGCATCTTTTTTGATATTTAATGGAGAGCTTTCTTTAAATATTTATTCTCAAGTTGAAATTCTTCGAGTATCTATTTTTAAAACGTAGCAGTTGAACGCAGCATCTAGTTCTGACAGCTGTTGTAAGCTACCCATATTAGCTTTTACTATGCAGGGTGGTAGTATACAGACAAAGTAATAACATGACAGTGACAATGAACAAACATGCCCTACTTTAAAAAGAAATAATAATTGCTCTTTTAGTACTCTGTCACCAAGAATGCTAAAGCCCCCCCCCCCCCCCCCCCCCAGTTTCTATTGACTTCTGAGCTGTGTGGGACATCTTTGTGCTAGTTCACTTAAAGCTCATTGTTCTTTAGCTTTACAGGGCTTCTTGTCTAGATAAGATGGGAGATCAAGCTGCTATGGTAGGTATCTGATTCATTCTGATACCACTGTTTAATAATAAAATTCTAACTGCATTTGAATCGTAGACCATATTAATGTTTTTTTCCCTCCACATTAGATAACTGCTATATTGCAATCACGCTTGGCTAGAACTTCATTTGATAAAAACAGGTATCTTTCTAATCACTTTCTACTGGGAAGTTATTTTCAACTTGTTTGTTGATTAATCTACTGCATCAATACTTAATAAGTGCTTGTTTGGGACAGCATAAGTTCTCCAATTCAGAGAGTTACCATCTTTTATATTCTGAACCATCTGGAATGGAGACTGGGAAATTCTGGGTTGTGAAGATGAATGTGTTACTTTTTTTATCTCTCCAAACTGTTCCGTTTATCTTTGAATTTGTTGCAAATTGGGCATCAGTATATGCCAAATAAAGTGCTGTATAGAAAAGTCAGCTAGCTTATTGCTCTGAGACTGGTGCAGAATGTTGCAACTTCCCTTTCTGGAGTGCCTGTTAAAGTAGAGGTCTCAACAAAGAACTTTCTTCATGTCTAAAATAAGCTTAGTGAAGTCCCCATTCTGATGTCCTAAGGTTATAAGCTGACCTAAAACCTTTCTAAAGGACTTAAGGGTAGCTCTACCTAAGTAAGAACTGGAGGTAAACTTACTCCTTTTCTTCACTTGTAGATTTCAAAGCATTTCTGAAACGCTGCATATGGAATGTAAAGCAGAAATGGTGACACCACTGGTGACTAATCCAGGGCATGTGTGTGTTACTGATGCTAACTTGTACTTCCAGCCTCTTAATGGATATCCTGTAAGTGCCTCATAGATGGTCTTGCATACGATGTGAGCACGCTGCCCCTCTAGTGGACAGTTTTCATTTTCTGTATTATTCCTCTTAAACGCACATGGAGCACATCTACAGGAAGACTCTATTTTCAGTTGTAATCAGAAGCTCCTTAGTTTTCCTGTGATCCATGCTGCTCTATTGCATTCAGTGTATCGCTACTTCTGAGGCTTTATTCTGTGCTAACTTGCTTAAATTGACCTTCTACTGACAAAGCACAAAATGTCCTTTGCTCATTCTCTATTGATATTTAAAGATCACTTTTTGTAACTTTCATTTAAGATAAATTTCTTAATCTTACTCTATGATGCTGTTCCTACCTAATGAGAGCTTTATATACATTTAGCTTATATAGGAATATCTTAGCTAGGTTTTCTATTAAACCCATCATTTCTTTCTCTAGAGGAAATCTGAGTGCATGTCACAGACAGATTACATCTTTGGAACTTTGTCACAGAAATAGCAGCGATATGCTAATAGTATAAGTAAATAAAGCTAAAATAGCACTAATGTGCTAAAAGTATGTCCAGACAAGGAAAGTGTGTTTCACAGCTCAAGATGACGAAATGCCATTCAATTTCCTTCCACCAGGTGGTATCATTGGCAAACAGTTTGCCCAGAAGCCCAATGGCTTTCTTATTTTTAATACAGTTTCTTGTGTTCTGCTTCTCTCTTGCATGATTATTATAACTGGTGACAGACTCTGATGATAATACACTGTTCTTTATTTATTCCTAAACTGCTTTGCTACTCAGACAAGAATCAACAGCAAAGACTCTCTTTAACATAACTGCTTAGCATCACTGTTCCACTGCTAAAATGACATGGATGGATTTTCTTTTCACATTGTTAGTATCTCTGGTCAAGAGAAACTTCAGATTGACTGGAGAGGTTAATGTAGAACATGTACCTTCTAGAATATCTCCATCTTTTCTTCCCCCTCCCTCACCCCACACAGAAACCAGTAGTACAAATAACACTGCAAAATGTGCGTCGCATCTATAAAAGAAGACATGGGCTAATGCCATTGGTAAGCTCAAATTTTACAATTTTTTTTAATGTTTTACTGTATATATTGTTTCTTAAAATAACCAGCTGAAACTGTGTGCATCATTAGGTAAAAGCTACATGTTTTTAAAAACTCTGGTTTAAGTAGTGAACAGCACTCAAAGATCCTTTCTGGTTTTTAAGTGGTTTAGTTCCCTGTGTTGTCAAAAAGATGAAAATGGGAAGAGTGAACTCTGTCAAGGATGAAAAATTTCTTTCATAAGCAGTCAGTATAGGTGAAGGGAGAAAGGAGTACCTCCAGGGAACAATTCATTCCATTTATCTCAAACACCTATCTTGGGATAGAATGAATTGCTCTCTCATGGTGTATTTTCTCTCTGGATTGATTCATGGAGGGAGCTTGATCATTGCCTCAGATTGAGACTAACGTAGAGTGATGAGTCTCGCTGTACATGACTGAGGGGTGATGAGAGTGCTAACGTGAAACCTCAGTTGTATGATTTCAGTGTTTGCACTGAAATTTCAGTCTTGAACAAAATTTTTGTCTCAAAACACATTTAAGCTTAAATAGACATTTAACTTTTTGGCTCACTCCATTCACTTAGGACAAAAAAGTGTATTACCTGTGCTTAATCAATCCAGACAGAGCCAATCTATGGACAGCTGTAAAGCTATTTGCTCAGTTGGGTGGAAACTGAATGCTTTTATGATTGGAAATAGGAAGGATCAAAATGTTAGACTTTGTGGGTAAAACTGCTACCCAGTTTAGAATCTTGAGTTTTAGATCTTAGTAACTGGAATATTCTGTTAAAAAAACATGAATATTACAGCTTGTCAGTAATTGCTCTCATTTACTTTTTCCCCTCCCTTTAACTTTTAAGGGACTTGAAGTATTTTGTACAGAAAATGATCTATGTTCTGACATCTACTTGAAATTCTACAACTGTCAAGATCGAGATGAGCTCTATTTCCTTATTGCAACATATATAGGTTTGCAGTATTTATTTATTAATGTAGTCTGTAGTACCTCATGAGGGGAATTTGTCTGGGTTTTGCTCTGTTGGCTTGTGGGAAGATTAAGAATACGGATGTCTTAGTCTTAAAAATTTTTGATAGAAGTAAGCAAAGTTCAGAATGAATGTTGCGAAGTTGCATATATTCTGTTTGTGTTTGGAGAGACGAGTATGAAAGCTGAGATAGCATTATTGAGGTGAAACTAATTATCTTGATTTGCAACTTGATATGCACTGTCATTTAAAATCCTCCCCAAGAAAACAACATCAAAGCAAACAAACAGATGAAACCAACCAACAAACAAAAAAGACCCCACAAAACACTTTGTCTTCAAAGCAAGGGGTAAATAAGATCCACTCAGCTAAATTATGTTTTGCTAAAAGAATATAGACTGATTTGTGGGTGGATCCACCTGGCCCCCCCTTACGTCCAAGTAAAAGTCCTTTGAGAAAGTTCCTGTAATGGATGGATTTCCAGTGCACACACAAATACCTGAACTTTCCTCAGTCTTAGCAGTGGTTGATGAAAATTATCATTCTGAAACAGTTAAAGTCTTATTTCTGTTAAATCTTGTATGCATTAATTCATAGAAAATTATACATATCTTTTTGCAGATCATGAACAGAAGCTTTCTAAAAGGCTAGATTGTGTGCTGGAAAAACAAGGGGGAAAAGTTAATAGTTTTTCTGTAATGCTACTACAACTGAAACATTGAAACTCATGTTTACTGCCAATATTGAAAGTGTTTATATAAATTGTGTACTATCTTGTTACTGTACCAGAACTCTAGTTCTGTTTTAATGAATTTGTCTAAATATAGTTGATGTTTTCCCCACTTCACAAAGAAAAGTGGTAAGTCCACAAAGGGGAATGATCACTTCTAAGAATTGTTCTAGTCTTTTTGATTTTCCTTTTGAAATGGAAACACATTCTGACATGATTTTCTCTGTTATTGAAATAACTGCATGCTGTTACCCTGCTTCAAACTTTGTTTTCTGGATAACTTTCAGAGATGAAATTTCAAGGTGCAGATGATGATGTTATTGTTGGAACTTAGAAATAAAAAAGGATGAGCCCTTTCTCTAAAGGTGTTTGTAGCACCTCAGTAGCTGTCTCTGACAGCAGAAGATTCTCTCTTTGAAGGTGCTAGCACTTTTTACTTGTAGAATTTAAGGTACTAAATTGAAGGGAAGGTTGGAATATGTTTTTCCAGCCTATGCTGAGCTAAAATAGCCATATCCTAATCTGAATTCCTTTCCTTCTAGTTATAAATGTAGTGATAATATTTGAATAAGTTGATGTTCCACAGAAATCCTAATTCTTTAGCTTTGTGTTGTAGCCTTCAGCAGCAAATGGTGGTAAAAGGTATTTAAAGACTTTTAGTAGAAGAGCAGCCTGTAACACAGATGCAGTAAAACAAGCATGCAGAAGTGTGCCATATCATGCTTTGTAGGGCAAAGATGTGGTTTTGCTGTGATTACGTGATGGTTGGGTGGTTTCTTGACATCATGCCATGGTTGCAGTCCTTCAGTTCTGCTCTTTCAGGCACTTGCCAAGGTGCTGTAAACTGAAGGAACAATAAAAAAAAAAAAAAATCAAACCCCCTCCCCATGCAAAACTACCACTGCCACCCATTTCTCTCGATAAACCTGCCACAAACAGAACAGACTATGATAATAAAGAAACCTTTTTAATTTCATTTTAAAGTGGAGAGACAGAATGAAATCAATATTCCCAGGTCATTTTATTGTCCAGCAGCATACCTTTGTATTATAGCTGTTGAGTAGAGAGTAGTACAGTTTTTAGTTTTTTGAGCCACTGCCTAATGCTTCAGACAGAAGCTCCAGGTGCTTAATTCCTACTTTCTCGAGTGGTGGTCAAGTTTTATCTTCCTCTAGTGTCTCTGTTTCAGTGGTTCTGAAACTGAATACTATTTACGTACATATCTGACTTCTTTCCACAAGTTGTTGTCAGTGGGCATCCTCAGTTGTCCAGTAGGAAAATAAATTTATTTTTCTTGACTCGAGCAGAACTCTTTTTAGTTCTTAGAAATCTTAGCGGTTCCCTGATTGCCAAGAGAGCTGTTCATGGTCTGCAAATATTTCTCTATGCCTCCATAAACATTCAAGTTCTTTCCCATTCATTGTTTCTATGTTTGGTTTCAGCACTCTTTCTGCATGATTTTTTTTTTTTTTTTGGTTGAATGCAATGTAGGCCTGTTTGAACAGATCTTAAAAAAAAAAATGTATAAAGTATGGTAGCTCTTGAAACATGAAGTTACCACTTAATTCTGATTTGTTCTTTTAAACAACTATGCCCTTAATTGTTTTATAGTACCTTGTATAATGTTAATCACAGTATAATTTAGGAGTGGAACTCCAAACATCAGAACTCTTAATGTTTTCTTTTATTTTAGAAAACCATATTACAGAGCATACAGCTGAAAGTTATATGTTGCAATGGCAGCGAGGGCATTTATCAAATTACCAGTATCTTCTTCATCTCAACAATCTTGCTGATAGAAGCTGCAATGATCTCTCCCAGTATCCTGTATTTCCCTGGATCATCGCAGACTACTCTAGTTCAGTGTTAGGTATGTGTATACAAAAAGACATGTTAGTGCATCATGTCCAACCTGAAATGTCTCAGGGGGATGTTACACTGCATAAAGTTCATGTTACATCAAAATATACCTGGCGTTAATGATCTCAGATGTTTTCTTGTGTGCTTACCCCTCCTCTGGAGTTTAGTGGACAAAATAACTCACCTTTTTCTGTTAAATATTTCGCTCTTCACATACAGAGTATATACCAAGCATCTGCTTGGTTGTGTTAAAAATCAGCAGTACTGAGCATTCAAAGACTTTCTGTGATTTCTAATAAATGCAAAAGAAACAGTAAAATAGCTTTTTATTGGTCAAGTTGGGTGCATTGAAATGTATAGAATCCAGGTAGCTTTTTTACAATACTTAGCATTGCAAGTTGAAAGGAAGAGGCTAAGAAGGCTTGTGCCTAAATAGGCTCCTTGATTAAGGGTCTAGATGCAGTTTGTGTTGGAAGTTTGTCCTTTTGAGGACTGTGTCCCCCTACAAGGGGTAGAGCAGGGGAATCTCGTACAAGCAACTACTAGTTCATGTACATGTAACTACTAGCTCTTAATCAAGAGGTATGAGATTATATCCATTTGGAAGGAAGATGATGAGTAGCCATTTACAGTAAGACTTTATTCCTTTCCAGTTAGGGAACAGAGAAAATTACTGGAGGGGTTCTGTGTTGGTTTTTGTTTGTTCTGTTGGTGTTCGTTTTTTTTCTTTTGTTTTTAAATATTTATTAGACTACATTCCTGTCTAGCAGAATTCATAGAGTCTAACTATGTTTTTTTAGATCTGACAAAGCCTGAAACATTCCGTGACCTTAGTAAACCAATTGGTGCCCTGAATAAGGAAAGGCTGGATAGACTATTGGTATGTAAATCTTGGCTTTTGTGTTGAACGTTTTGGGCCTTATATGTATTGGCAATAAAAGAAGCTTTGTCAAGCAAGCCTTGGGAATTATGTAGATATCTGAAACTATTAACCTTATCAGAAGCAAACTTACTTATAAACATACCACATTTATTTTCAGCTTGATTTCATCAGTACTAATTTAAAATTATTTGAATCCATTTCCTCTCTCTTCCTACAGTTTCATATGTATATGCTTTTAATTTTTTTTACCTCACTTCCCCAAATCCATTTAACTATTGTAACTGCATTTGTGTGGCAGGCACTGAGGTGCTATAGACATATATGGAAATATAAAACTTCAAGACCAATGGGTTTAAATGTGTAACGTAAAATACGTGTATGAATTAAACAAGACAAAGTAGTAGAAATCTTAAGTACTTCCATTTAAGAAAAATGCTGAATTTGAGGGAAAGTACTTCAAAGAGAGGAAATCTGGATCCATGAAGACCAGAGCACCAACTTGAAATTACCACATGCAGATAATAGTGCACATACTTTTTCCATTTCTCAAAGTAGGCAGGCTTTCTTTTCATAAGCAGTTAAACACATAGTTACAGGCTTACGAGATCCTTTTTTGGCTTTTAATTCTTAGTATAAAACCATCATCTCCTATGATAAGTTAATTATTCCAAAATTATTTACAGAACAGAGCTATATTTAATGTTTTGGAACCTTTATTAGTTTTTAATGAGGCATTAGAAAAAAAATAATTGCCAAACCAGCTGCATTATATTCAGAAAAAGGATTAAAAATTTCAAAATCATGAAGCTTCCTAAGGCTGTGGAAGGTAAGAATGTGATTGATATTATGTTTTCAATTACAGTAAATTTTTCTTTCTAAGATCTGACTGTTTCCTCAAACTGTCAGCTGCCTCATGCTTACTGAAGTAAAAGTAATTTTATTTAGATTATGATAGGTTTTAGGGATAATGTGTAGGAGCTTCGGACAGGAGGGAATCTTCCAGGTTGAATAAAGTCAGTATGTACTTCCACATTCTTGTTAAACTTCATGTGAAAGACGAAAAGGAAGTATTTGTTTGCACTCCTTTGAAGTTGTGTCACTGCAATTACGTGTGAAAGTGAGAGAGGAAAAAAAAGCTGAAAACCTGATAATTCTGGATGATAAGTTATAACAACTTTTTTTGCCTTACTGATACACTGATCTGATTAAAGC
Organism: Strix aluco; assembly: GCF_031877795.1. NCBI lineage: Eukaryota > Metazoa > Chordata > Aves > Strigiformes > Strigidae > Strix > Strix aluco. The sequence goes on from NC_133931.1 coordinate 41,554,615, forward strand.
TACATGGTTATTAGAATTTAGAGTTATCGTTAGGAAAAAAAAATTGAGGGTGGTCCTAATCTGTGTCTTAAAAAAAAAAAATGTGTATGTGTTCAATATTGAAGGAAAGCAGGAATGCTGATTTTAAACAGACCTCTCTTTCTTCTTCGTATGTTGCAGACACGTTATCAGGAAATGCCAGAGCCTAAGTTCATGTATGGAAGCCATTATTCATCTCCGGGTTATGTTTTGTTTTATCTAGTTAGAGTTGGTAAGACAGCTTTTACATACTCTCTGAGCAGACAGTTACCTCCAAAGTGGACAAGGTTTGGAGCAAGCTGATGATTTTTTTTTTTCTCCTTAGCTCCAGAATACATGCTCTGCCTGCAGAATGGAAAGTTTGATCACGCTGACAGAATGTTCAACAGGTTTGTTTACATTTGGCTATAACTAGGTTGGTTTTGTTTTCCAATATGCATCAAGGGACTGCAAAGCCCTAAAAATTTTTTTTTTTTTTTAACAAATGCGTGATTGATATGTGTTATCTAGTCTTGCAGAAACCTGGAAAAACTGTTTGGATGGTGCAACAGATTTCAAAGAGGTAAATGACTGGAAAATGACTCAAGTCCTTCTTCGTATCTATGCTAAATTTATTTGTTCTTTGATGTCTTCTGTTGATTTGAGAGTTTTGAGGTGGGAGTGGGGTGTGTTTGGTTGTTTTTTTTGTTTGTGATTTTTATTTGCATGGGGTTTTTTTAAGGCTGTTGACTGTATCTTATGAATCCTTCAACGTTTTTAACTTCTCTGTAATTCCATTATTGCTTGTCTGTGTCTGCTTTCTGGCTTTTAGTTTAACAGAAGTGTTATTGTGAATATGTTATTAAAATAAGTGTGAATTCTTAGAGTGGATTAAGGCTGAAAAGATCCAATTTTATGTATCGTCTGCTGGAACCCCATAAGAATTTGGCTGTATTACAACAGTACAGCTGGACAGGTTAAACTATAGAAGTTTTTTCTTGGTGTTTTTGAGCCTTATAGAAACCATAACTTGTACAATATGTTAAGAATCACTAACTAGCAAATAGTGGGTGCTGTTAAATAATATTTCTTTGATAAGGAGTTTAATATAGTGATACTTTAAAAAAAAATCTGTCATTACTGGTAGGTTGGTTAACTATGGTGGTCTTTAAATAGTTGACTTAAACTCTGAAAATTTTGTCATCATTCAGTTTTATTCTAGATTTCTGTCTTGACTCTTACCTGATGTCTTAAAAATGAGAAGATAGCTATGCAATTAGTGTTCTAATGGTACTCTTAAATATTATGGATTCTTATGTCACACATCACATGTTAAAAATATTTATGCCACACTAATTGTCTTGTAGGTAGTCAAGGAGCCTGAAAGTAGTTGGAAGGATAATGGGAGGAATTTTCCAGTCCTCCTTTAGTGACAGAGAAGAAAGCCTGAAAAAATTACTACCCAACTTTGGGACTTGACATATGAACTTTGATAACTTCAAGTTTTTATTGACTGTAAGTGATCAAAGCTAAGCTAATCTCAAAACTGCCTTTTTTTTTTTTTTTTTCTTCCAGTTGATTCCAGAATTCTATGAAAATGATTCTAGTTTTCTAGTAAACAGTTTGAAGTTGGACTTGGGAAAAAGACAGGGTGGAAAGATGGTTGAAGATGTAGAGCTTCCCCCTTGGGCATCAGGTAATAATAGTCAAACTTCTTGTATTATGAGTTAATTCAAGACTATCTAGATTCCTGGGATGGTGGTGGTTCTCTCAAAAATGCCCATTCTATTTTTATTTAATACATTGATGTAATTTTTGCTTTAAAACATTGACATATTTAATAGTTGTGTTTAACTTTCACAGCAAATTGGAGGTTTGGTGGGGGGTGTTGGGGTTGAGGTTTTTTTGTTTGGTTGCTTTTTCAAGAAGAAAGAAGAACAGACATGGGTACCAATACTGAATGGGATATTTTCTCCTTTAATTAACCTTTCTCTTGCCAGGTCCTGATGACTTTCTTCAGAAGAGCCAAGAGGCTTTGGAAAGTCAGTATGTATCAGAGCATCTTCATGAATGGATTGACATAATATTTGGCTACAAGCAGAAAGGAAGTGAAGCAGTTGCAGCTCACAATGGTAACGCATACACTTTATAGAAATAGCAAAAAAAAAAAAGGGGGGATGCTTTAATTAGCACCAATGGTAAATAACAGCATTCTGTAATGCCTGATTATACAACTGCGCTTTTTTTCTTTATTGGGGTGGGGGCAGGTATTTAATGAAGCTTAAATAAGTCCTCCTTCCTTTATGAAAGGGCTGATTTCTTCTGAAACTTTCTATGAATCTCTTAGCAATCCTAAACTTCTTTCAGGTAAGAAACCTAGGATTAAAACACAGAATCTCAAACTCTATAGCCTGCTGAAATAGCTTCTTCACTTAAATGTAACCAAGTTGAGTAAAAAATACAGCCTTCTTTATAGCAGGTATGCAAGACAAACAAAATGAGCCTTGTATATCTACATTGTACAAATAAGCTTTTTTTTTTTTCCAGTGTTTCACCCATTAACCTATGAAGGAGGAGTGGATTTAAACAGGTAATTAGCAAGAATCAGAATGTTTTTGTTAAAGCGGTTAGCTAAATTTCTCAGTATCCCTCCAGGTTCTCTGCTGACTGTAAAAGTGCTCTGTACCTGAATGGTGTAGCTCTTCATTTTATACTCCCAAATATCCAGAGAACCATCATCAGGTTGTCATTTTTAGCAGGCGTTGGAAGATTGTTACTTGCACATTCTTTCAGTCTGGCTTTCATGAAATTCTTTATTTTTTAATTGAGCATACTGTCATCGTACATAGACAAATTTATGAAGCTGTCATATGACTGTCCGTCACATCTGTGGTAAATCAGTTCTGTAAGAATTTGTGATGGCCTGTGGTGCTGTAGTCACAGCACATGCATGCCCATGCTTTCATGGGAGGGGAGGAAGAAAAAATACTCGCCTACTTGGCTTAATTAAAAATCTTGTTTTTGTAAAGTATTATGGACCCCAATGAAAAAGTAGCTCTGCTGACACAAATCTTGGAGTTTGGACAGACGCCAAAACAGTTGTTTACAATTCCTCATCCCCGAAGGATAATACCGAAGTTGAAAAGCTTGTCTCGAACATCTAGTCACAGTGTTTCCATAACTGAGTCTCCAGGTAAATGTGTAACAGATAAACTGACGATGTAACGGATTTGCAATTTTGAGAAGTTCTGTATCTTTCTCCCACAGGATCTCATTATACAACTCTCTTGGCCACTTTCCCTGTAAGCCAACTCACAATAAATCCATGAACTAACTGTTAAAGAAAAACTGGCAAGACCAATTCCAAATTTGAAAAGACAGATGTTGTCCTGCATTTTTGCCTTCTGTTCCAGTGGTGTCCTCTGGGACTGTTCAACCTCTGCTTTTTAGGCTGTGGGAGCACTATCATCCCTGGCCTTTCCTGATGCTTCAAAATCAAGCTGGTATGACAGCAGCTTCAATGACTATATCTGCAGGCATTCTAAATGATGCAAAGATTTGTTCAGTTTTTGAACAGGGATGTCTTTGGGGTGATCAATTGGCTTGGTCTTAAATTAAGCATCCTTTTTTTTTTTTTTTTTTCCTTTTTCCTTTTCTGTGACTTGAATGAAAATCTGTAAAGAAATTACTTTGTTTTCCCTGCATACTGTAGGGACAGTGTTGACTGAGTAACTTCAAGACAAGGATGTGTGATACCATCACAGGCTTCTGTTCAGTGTGGAACTTAGACCATTTTTCTGAAACTAAGATGATGTTCCTCATCATATGTACAGTGATCTACTATAAATTGGACTGAATCTTCAGCCCGGGTATCACATGGAAAGGTTTTTCTCAGTTGATTGTCTTCAATTCAATTACCTTTTGATGGCTTTCATCATTAAGCAGAGAAGTGAAGATGAGTGCTACTTAGCATGGCAACCTGTAACACCCAAATGGCAAGAGTGGCTTTGAAAGTTGTATATGGTGATAATAATGTTCATATGTGTTAAATAGATATGGTGGTATGCTGCCTAAGTCATTAATTCACGGATCAACAGTTCCTGTTGGGTTTGGCTCTTTTATAGTAATCAACATCTAATTGTCTCAATTTTGTTGCATTTTATCCCTTAACCTTTGCAACACTGCAGTGAAAATGAAGTTGTGACTTTCGTAACAGAATGTAATAGAATAATAGAAGTACATGCTGTATCGTAGCAATAAATGGCTTTCCTGGTATTTTCCATTTGGAAAGCTCTTGTCATCTCAGTGGAACACTAAAACATCTCTGCAGAAAAGTTTTTGGTTTGGGTTGTTTTTTCCCATTTTGGAATTGTATTCTGTAAAGTTTAAAAGCCCTGGTTTTGAGAGAAGAATCATATTTTTGACTGTGTAAGCCTATGCATTCAGGAAGAGATTTGGAAAAACGTTAGTGATCTTGTCACTCTGCATTAGCCAAAGTTTCTTATTCCTGGAGCTCTGCATGACTTCTGTACTTTCATATTTATGTAACTTCAGCCTACCTAGTTATTTGAAATCTATCTTTTTATTTTCTATTTTTGATGAAACTTTATTGTGGCATTTTATTGCAGTTTCTCCAAATGAAGAATCATTTGAAGATTTGACAGAAGAAAGTATAACGCTTGCTTGGAACAATATTGCCAAACTAAAATTAGATGAGCAATATAAAATTCACAAAGAGTAGGTACTATTATTTTCTTTTCACAGTCAAAATTGTGCCATTTAAGGGGTGTGTGTGTGTGTGTGTCATGTATCTACATGTCAATCTGAATGAAGGGTTAGGGTTTAAGGTAAATACTTTTCTTTGTGAGACAGCTCATTGATTTGATTACACAAGATGAGTTTGAGTAAAATCATGGGTTGTCAATCCAGAAAAGGTATTTGTCAGCTTGATTTTTTTTTTGTTTGTTTGTTTCTTATACAGATCTAGAGCTAAGTTCATTATCATTCTAGTACCTAAAGCAGATATTGATTACCCTTCTCTAAAACTGTGATAGAAGCAGCCAGATAAAGACTTCCATTTATTTATTTATAACCCCAGGAGGATCTAACTTCTATTTGAAAGGTTAAACCACTGAAGTTTAGCTACTGTACACCTTGAATTGCTGCTGTGTGAGCAGTTTGCCAAGTCTCCAACTACAGGTTTTCAGTTAATCCAGGTACCAAACTACTGTTCTGATGGATTCCTAGGGAACCATGAGTCAGCAGGAGCACTTCAGGTGAACTTAGAAAATACCTGACAATGAACAACAGCAGCTGTATTTCAAAGAACAGATTTTCCTTTGGCCCCCATCTCTTGTCCTCGTGGCTGGACTAGTAGAAGGATTTCTTACTACCTGGAGTGCAGCTACTTTCTTGGGACTGTAACCCAGTCTAGAAAAGAGACATTCTCTTGATCAGAAAACAAGGTAATCTTTGTAGTGAAAAAAGTGCCTTACCAGGTTGTTAGGGTTAGGGAAATCCTGATCCTGAAAACAGACTTGAATTTCAGCTTCTGATTCTTTTTTTCTGAAGACTGCTGGGAAAAAAAAAAAATAGAAGTAGGCCTGTATAACCGAATATTGGTTGTGCAGAATGCACTGTGCTTCCTAACAACTAACTCCCTGACATAAGCTGTATGTCTAAATTTCTAGACTATCGTGACTTTGCCAGTGTCAAATCTGAGGAGAAAAGACATGCAAGTTCTGACTCCTGACACTCGAGGTACTCAGTATCTGCTTGTAGGCAGGTTCCTGACTCTGTAGTTAATCCCAAATGGGAAAGACTGAATGTGAAACTATTTATCCTCTCACATGGGCATGTCCTTTCTGATGAGGATGATGTTCTTGTAGAACAACATGGGGAACCTCTACTGGTGTTTCACATATTATATCAAGGTATATTTTTGTTTCTAGGCATATAACCACACCACTGTAGTGGTTTTAATCTCCTTGAATGTCTTAGCTCTTAGATCAAATAACAAATTTCAACTGTAGTCAATTTACAGTACGGTGGTTAAATTTCATGAAATCACTTATAAGCTTACTTGTATTAAACAGGGCAATTACTGGAATAGCAGTCACTTGCAACGGGTCTTCTGTTTTCACTACATCCCAGGGTAAGTATTACTGCAAAGGTATTTACTAGAACCTGCAGTGTAAATGCAGGTTGTAAGACCAAATAACGTTTTGTGAACAAAATAGCATGAAACTCTGAAATGTAGTTAAGATTAAATCCCATGAATATATTCATGGAAAGCAAGAAGATGACAACATTAAATGGGATATTTCTGGTATCAGTGAGTTCTGGTTTTTTACAGTCATGAAAAGAGTGGCCCTAATCTGCCAAATGCTAGATTCTTGTTTTCACTTCATGCTTAATTCTTTCTTGCTGTTTAGGGGAATTTCAGTATTAATATGTGAAGGCTACTTCTGTTTGACTTTTGGATTGTCACCTTTGCAAGTCACCTATTATAGAAATTAGATTAAATATACATTTTCTGTAATTAAACAGCTTACGTACATAAACTTGTTAAGTTTTAGATCACTTTGACTCAAGGATTTCAGCATTATCTATATCTAGGCTTGGGAAGGTGATAATTTCTCCCTTTAGATACCAGACTTCTCTTAAGAGTTTGATGGGCACAGAGGTGTACATCTGTAACTGATGCAAAACAGGCTAGTTCCAGGCTCCAGTCACAAGCTTGTAATAGTTTCTCAAAGACTATGAGAAACCTATACCTGCTTTTCATAGTAAGATTTGAATATTCAAACAGGAGCAAAATTACTAGCTTCTATAATAGAAAACAGTCCTTTTATCTTCTATTTTGTCCATTATTCCCAGATTCAACTTTAAAGATGTTTTCTAAAGAGTCAAAAACAATCCAGAGAAGTGTGTCCTTTTCAAACATGGTAAGTTGCTGTCAAAATAAAAATGAGATCATTGGGAATCTTCTGAAAGCTAGTCACAGAAATGGCTCTTAACATACATCAGTGCCTCTTTTCTTCTCCTGCCTACTCAATTGTATTGTGTGTGAATAATTTAGCGGAGTGAATTGAGACTCTGTCAGGCCTCCAGGGAGACAGAGCACATTCTGCAAACATGGGAAGGAGCATTAAATGGTTGTGCTTTGCTTCTGTGTTAGCTCTGTTCTGAGTTGCCCTGCTATCCAGGGAAGGGCTTGTTGCAGACAAAGATAGTCTGGCATGAGCAGAGGAGTCTTTCTGAACAACCCTGAACTGCCACTGGGAGCATAATCACAAAGCTTAAATTCCATCCATGTGCTCACAATCAACATTGCCTTACTGCTCCCAAGTGTTTGAAGGCTGTGAGTCAGCCGGTAGAGGAAAACCAAGCACAGAGAGTGGGATCTATGCTGGATGAATTTCAGCCATCCTTCCTCAGTGAGCAGTGATCTCAGCAACCTCTGAACAACATTTTTCTAAAACAAAACTTGGAAAGAGAGTCCATATTTGACTTTCTGTGCTTGAGCACTGTGGCCAGACCTGGGTCGTAGAGATTCACTTCCAACTGTCATGTTCAGGGTCCTTTATTGAGGCAAGACACTAGGATATGTCAACCTTCTCTGTACCCTTATCTCTAGGAGGAACAAAAAAGGCAAATAGGTTGCCCAAACAGAAGCCATAGCGTGCTTTACCAGGTCCCAAAGTAACCTGCAGGATCAAGACCCTATGGCCTGCCATGGCACATGCTACCAGGTTGATCTAGATACAGCAATTCCTGATGCTTTAGTCAAGGCAAACTTAGGACTTCTTGGCACTGTAAAAAGGGAGCTCTTTGCTGACTCCTAGACCAAAAGTCAGTTTTTCATGAGCAGGCCTTGTATACTCTTCTTTTCTTTATTATTCTCCTCTCTGTAGTTTTAGTGCTGATCTGTTGTGGCAATGTTAGAAGCAGTAGTCTTTTTACAGTCCAGCAGCTTATTGTTTCTTAGAACAGATGTAAAAAATAACCAGTAATAAGACCAGTAGAAACACTGGGATGACTTTTTTTTTTTTTTTCCTTGCTCCTCCTAGTGACGGTAATGTAACTGAGCAGCTGTCTGTAAAGCATGTTGCTTGTTGAGAATTGTAGAAATTAGACAGTTACATTTGTTGTTTGAAACAGCTGAGCTGATAAGTAGCTGTCATGGAGAACAAACATCAAAGGAAACCTTCATTTTCAGTTTTTGTTAGGTATTTGCATCTAGAATTGACAGTAGCTTACAAGATGAAGAGCTGGTCCAGTTTCTCCTGAGTGAGGAATTACATACCATGTCCTTGAAATACCAGCATTTTGAAAAAGGAGATCCATCAGTTCTGCATGTGTTTCTGAACTTCAGTGCTATTTATATTTACTAGGGCTTAAGTATTCTTGCTGTCCAGTGTCCAACCTGTGAGATTTTTCCTAATTAGTGTTCATGTAACACCAGTATGTTGTGTGTATGGAAGATTAAAATGCTTCTTGTTCTCCAAAAGCGTGTTAATGTACTTCTATTTGATTTGGGGTAAGAAATTCAGCACTACTTTTTTCTTCTTCTTTTTCTTACAGGCTTTGTCATCTTGTCTGATCTTACCAGGAGATACCACTGTCATAAGTTCTTCATGGGACAATCATATGTGTGTATTTACTACCTATTGACTTTACTGAATTACATTTAGTGCCTTGGTCATTATGTTTATGGTTTTAGATAATGATTCATTGTTAAAATGCAGTGTCTATATTTCTGCTTTTTTTCCCAGTAGATTTCTGTTAGAAACTGTAGAACCTAAGTTACTTTCATCTATTTAGAAAAAAATGTTTACATTTTCTGAAGGCATAATGCTTTTATAACCTTTGCCTGTTAGATATTTTTATTCAGTTGCATTTGGAAGACGGCAGGACATCTTAATGGGACATGATGATGCAGTCAGTAAGATCTGTTGGCGTGATGGGCGTTTATATTCTGCATCTTGGGATTCCACTGTGAAGGTATGGGTTTGTTATACTTCAATAACTATAGCTAGCACTTTGTAATATTCAGCCAGCCAAATGCTTTGAAGTGGATGTACCTGTGGTACTAGAATAACTTAACTAGTATCAGTAAGTTTATTTCTAGAATACCTTCTTCATTTAGCTTTATCTCAACCATTTCAAAGCTAAAGTGGTACTCAAAGAAATTTCATTCATTCTAACTTACTCTGAATGTGGGGTTTTTGGAGTCAGACTGTATTTGTTGCAGGAACTGGAATGTTCTGTGACCTTGACTGGTGATTCTGTTTGAGTGGAATAGGCTTCTAAAATGTTTAATAGTTTTGTAGCTGATGTTCTTCAGCTAAGTGAACCAGGAACTTGCTAATCTAAAGAGCATGCCTGCAGTCAGGTGGAAAGATAATCTGGAAGTTAGAGACAGGAAAGAATTTCCCAAAGTCTACATTCAGGGCAGTGCTATACCCGTACTTAAGTAGGCTTCTGTAAACTATCTGGAATCAGCATAGTCATGTTTAGTATGTAGCTCTGCTTAGGGTAAATGAGTTCAGGTGCCATTTGCTGTTGCTGTATTCTGCCACGTAGGCAAGACCCACAGTTAACACAAGCAGCCCTCCTTGTAATGTGAGAATTCAGTACTGATGAAACTCATCCAGGGTTATACTAATGCTTCCTTGAGCAAACTTAAATATCTGTGTTGTAGGTGTGGCACTGTGTCCCTGGAGAGACCTTGAGCAATAAAAAGCACCACTTTGAACTGCTTGCAGAGTTAGAACACGATGTTAGTGTAAGTATGTGGATAGAGAAATATCTCAGAATATTAAAATTAGTTGCTCATTAAAATTGAAGTCAAGATCTAGTGGTAAAGCACAAGGATTGGGTTAGGGGGCTGAAGGGACATGTTGTTTGGGGAAGTGTGTGTGTAGGGATTTTTTTTGTTTCATTTTGGGTTTTTTTGTCTGATGTGTCCTGCACCAGTGTCCCCGGCTTCCCTGGTTGAGAGGTCCACTCCTGGGGATTGAAGCAACAGTATAAACAGAAGTTTCTTAATTTGTCTTGCTCAGCTTGCATGCACAAAGTTCCAGGGGGGAGAAGGAGGACTGGGGGTTTTGGTTTGCTTCTTTGTTTTTGAAAACAGATTAATATTTTTAAAGTATTTTTATTGTTACAGCTGCTTCTTAACGTATCTTTGCCAAAGGCAAGCAAATGAAAAAGAATTCCTCTGAGTTGTTTATCATGCTGTAAAATATATTGGTGAATTTCACTGTAAATATATAAACACATTGTGTGTAGTGAATCATAAATGAGTAGCTGCACACTTTTATTGATAGCCTCTAATGTCATTCTAGTAGGATATTTAGAATTACTGTCGTTTAAATCTTCTTAATAGTTAGTTGTTTAACAGGTCACAACATAGGCAAATACTGAAACAGTTCTGATAACACTGAAGAACTGTACCCAAGAGAATTGGAAACAACTGATGGCAGGGAAGTTCTTTAAAGGTAAAGACGACTTTTACCCCCTAAGGGTGAAGTCTTGCATTTAGATGGAGAGTATGGGTACTAAAAGTAGTCTGAAATGCTAATTTGCATTTCTGACTCTGCAAAGAAAAAGCATTTTAAAATACCATCAAAGGGACCTATCTTTTACTTAATAATTGTATTTAATTAAGGATGTTGCAGAATTAGATGTAAAAGCTTTTGGTAAATAAAATACCATCTTACAGATAATAGACTTGCTTTGTGTATATTTAAAATCTGTCTCAAGATGGCTTATATGAAAGAACAGGAAAATCATGGGATGTTTAACTTCCTAGGTAAATACAATCAACCTTAATGCTGCAAATACTATGCTAGCATCTGGAACCAAAGAGGGTACCATTAATGTTTGGGATGTTACTACAGCAGCAGTGTTGCACCAGTTGCCGTGTCATTCTGGGACTGTGTTTGATGCTGCTTTTAGTCCTGGTATGTTGGATTTCAGTTTTTAATATGCACTGTTGGGAGTTTCAAAGGGAATCTTATTCCTGATATCATGTAATATATCCTTGTTACTGGAATTACTACTTCAAGGGGGATGGTGATATGTTTTGGATTGACACACATCTCCATTATAAAGAATTTATTAATTCTACACAAGGCCATACTAGACTGTAGACCAGTGATCTAGACTCTAAACCAATTTTGTTTATCATTGCTTGCTCAGAGACTTAATTTACAGTAAATTATTTTGGTAACTAGAACTGAATGTCTAAACATGCTTTTGTGTTGGTTTTGTTTGCTTTTTTTCTTTTGTACAGACAGCAGACATCTACTTAGCACAGGAGAGGACTGTTGTTTTAAAGTAATAGATGTACAAACTGGAATGCTTATATCTTCTGTAACCGCTGATGAGCCACAGAGGTAACTCAGAACATCCAGGTTATGAGGCTGTGTGGCCAACTTAGTTAACTGTGGAGACGCTTGATGGTTGGTGATAGCAGAATGAAAAGGGCAGTAATACCAGCAACTGTGTTTTATTGAATTGTATTACTTTTTAAAGCTGACATTCTAACACGTTGTGTGCATTACAACCAAGCTTTCCAAAATGGGACAAAACCAAACAAGTACCTAAGTAAATAACTCATGTTTTTTTCAACAACTTTAATGTTCATAAAAGATGATGAGAGCTGTAGCTAACCAGCTCTTCCAGCAGCTGAGCTACTGAAGTGTCTAACAAGGAGACAGTTCTCTTACTTGAGAACTTGCTTCCTTTTTGTTTCGATAATTACAATAGCTAATCTTTTCTTAGATGAAAGAGCGATCACTTTTTTCCACAAACCAAAATGCATACAGTTCTTTTCTGGATAAACCATAAACAGATGCAATGCTTACTCAGTTACTGGAGTAAAAATATAGCAGCTCTATATGGAGTACACTTGTTGGCTTCTTGTGTGCACAGATACATAAATATATATGTATATGCATCTGTGTATATGTAATTTTATTTGGTTATTTCCCTGAAAGTCCTCTTTGCACTTCAAGCGATTGTTTCAGGAACATGAAGTGACAGAAGCAAAAGTGGTGGTTCATGAGAGTACTTGGGTTCCATACACAAGAGGGGTCCTCTTCTGTTATGGGAATACATTTCATCCTTCTGCTAGGGAAGGTCTGGCTGGGTCTAGGGAAGTCAAAGAAGCAAGTTTGGGTCATGACCCTTTAAGATAATTTGGGAATAGCCTTTCCAGAAAGACTGGGTTAAAGCGTGGAGTTTCGTTCGGTTTTGTAGCTCCATTTTCAATTCTTTTTGGCTTAGTCAGTTTGGAAATGTTCAGCGCTCATTATACAAAAGCTTGAAGTGAACTGATTTCAGATTTACCTGCAGGTGCTTCAGATGGGATGGAAATGCCATCTTATCGGGAAGTCAGTCTGGTGATTTACTGATTTGGGACCTTCTTGGTGGAAAAGTTATTGAAAGAATCAAAGGACATACAGGTATGCCTGAACTATTCCTAGTCTCAAATTGAATGGAAGATTCCTATTTTCCAGCTCTGTTAGAATTGAAAAGTTTGAGAGTCATCTACTCAGTCAGTGAGCTGTTCTTGATGTTAGTGTTATCTGGAACACCAGAACTGAAGGTAGGTCTACATGAGCCTCCTGGGAAATTTAATAACAATGGAAGAATGTTGCTATTTAGAAGATTGACCAAAGGTAAATGACCTGTGATTTTTAATTCACACAACATCACAAGAGTCAACATTTTTCTACCTCATACCCCTAATAAAGTGTAGTATAGACTGCACTGTGTACTTTGTCAAAGTCTGTCCAGACTGTGAGTCTAACAACAAATTAAGTTCACTAGAGAAATTGTTTCAGGTGGGGATTTATAGGCGGCTTAAATGTATCTGTATATTCTTCAGTACAGTAGCAACCAGGATGTGTGAAGGAACAAAACTATCTCATTTTATTCAATTTGGTTTTTAAGACTCCCTTCATGAACAGTTATTTCAAACTTCTCTACTCTAAGCTTATACTATAGAACTTGACCTGTATAGCAATCATTCTATAGCTTGGGGAATCTTCAGAAGTGGGCTTCTAGGCATATGCTAGAAGATATGAATACACTTTTAATATGAGAAGTCCAAATGGCAGAGTGAAAAATCTCCTTTCCTAGAGAAACCTCTTCGAGCCCTTATTCCCATGAATCCTTTTGCCAGTGTGCCACCTGCGTTCTACATTGGCACTGACATTGTCCCTCCGGTACCCAAAGTCAGCTGATGCAATGTAGCATGAGATCATTACTGTGAATAAGAGCAGCCACCTAGAAGCCTACTAAAATTTCGTAGCATATGTGGTGTCAGTGGAATCCAAACTAATGATCAGATGATCCTAAACTCTCTTGAAAAGATCTGTTCCATCATCTTGAGTACCACACTTATTTGCATTTGGATTTACTTGTTTGGGTTTTTTTCCCCCAGGTGCTGTAACATCCATGTGGATGAACGAACAGTGCAACAGTGTTATTACAGGAGGGGAAGACAAGCAAATCGTGTTCTGGAAACTGCAATACTAAGTGCCTTTCCCTCTAGACATTTAAATGAACTCTTATTTTAAACCAAACCTTTTAAAGGAATTTAACTGTGTGCAATGATGGCTGCTGAAGTTCAACCAGACAGGAAGCTTTGTTCAACTACAACTTTCTGTGTTATGGTGACTTCACTGAGAGCTCTTAACTTCCATAGCGTATGCATTTGTTTTTCATGGACTATCACACTGAAAATGCTTGTCTAAAATTATATCAGATTTGAAATTAAAGACCTATTTTTCTGTAATTAAAGAGCTCTTAACTTGCAGTCATTGCTTGATTTACATAGAATGCATCATAGCTTGCTGTTTGAACTGGTTTAAAAGAAGCAGCATTTGCATTCTGAAGTTAAGCCCTCAAAGATGCTTGCAGCTTAGTGCTGCGTCTCTTGACATATTGTATGTACCTCTTGCATAGTCAGCCTGGCTTCCTAGTGAAGATGCGTATGATGGTAAGTACTACTTTGAACACTGAGGCAGCTGTTGTTCTGAGCAGGGGCCAGTCTAGGCTAGTTTCCAAATGTGGCTATTTGCAAAAGCAGAAAGAATAAGAAAATATTCTGTACTGAAAAACAGCACTAATGTATTACCCTGAAAGGAAGCCAAATGTAAAATTGATCCTGTAACAGAGAACAGTTACACATACACTTAAATCTTCCCCTAATAACATGCCTGAAGTTAGTCTTATGCTCTATTACTACTGCTGTTCATCACTTGTATTAGTATCCTCTTAATAATCTTCAGCATCCTCCTGTTTTGGTTGGTGTTCTCAACCTCTTTTAATTCAAATAAACCTTGAGATGGAATTTAAATACAGCATTTAAATAGAGCTACAGCTCCTGGGTTTATCCAGTCCCTTATTGTCTTAACCCCATGACAGAGCTGTGTTGCACTAGGCTTACTTTCTCTGTAGGACTTAAGGATATGATTTCCTGCAAGGGGCTGTTCTGAAGTTAAAGACTTGAAGTGGTCTCTGAATGGCTTATTACAGCAACAAGCATCTGCAGTTGTGATGTTGTCCCAAGATCAATTGTGACCCAAGATCAATAGTTATTTCTCTGATGGTATTCTCTACTGCTGCTATGAAGATGCCCTGTTGACATGTCCAGGACAAGCATTCTGCGAAAGTATATTCAGTCAGTCCTTTGTCTGTAGAAATCCTGCCTTGGGTTTGACACCTAACACCTGTTTCTTGAGCATTGCAAAACAATTGTTTTAGGGTTAGGGGCTGTTTTTAATTTCCCCCACTTTTTTTATTATGCTGGAGTTGAACTTATTTTTCAATAAGGTAATGGTGTGATGTTAAAGCAAACTGGTATTTCAGCCACATTACTCATTTGGCTTAGCAAATAACTGATTCTTTTATGTAATCAATGAGTGTGTGTGGGGAAGGCACATGAAAAAAGCTTAAGCCATATCATGCATGCCTGCTGTTACCAGTCTTAGTCCTGCAGCAGTGTTTGGTGTCTGCCCTGTTTCTTCACCTTTCATTATATTTATTTCCCAAATATAGAAAATCACATTCTACACATGCCTGGAAGTGTCTTAGGTGATTTCTGGATTCTGTTAAAAGCTTATGTGTATTGCTTGTTTACCTCCACCCTACTGTATCTTGTCCCTGGCCTGCATAACAGTACCAGCCCGAGTTTAAAAGTTGCACTGTAACTTGTTTTACCTTTTAGCACATCCTATTTTTGTATTGTTTCTGCTAATGTGCAATTTCACAACTCCAGTTTTACTCCAATGTGCTTGAAAATCACAAAGGAACTACCTGAGCAATAGTAAACTACACACTCACACCTGTTTTCTTGATGCTGTCTTACCCAAATTTTGGGCACAGCTGTGCTCCTTTGTCTCTGGGGGGGGCCTCCTACTGATCTAAACCAGAGGAAAATGACACTGAAGTTTGACTCCTGAATTTTGACTTGAACTGCCTCACAGAGAAAATACTCTTTAACTTTCTCTTGGTTAAATAATGATGACTACAAGACATAGCTCTTAAGTGCAGCTGAAGTTTGCTTTCTGCTGTAAAGCATGTTCACAAAAGAGGCTTCAGCCACCTGCTTCAGTGCCTGAAGCAGCCTTTTTTTTAAGGGGGGAGGGGGATAAAATCAACTTAACCCTATTACTAGGTTATATCATCAGTTTGTTGTTTTAGTGTTTTTTTTAAAATCAGATGTGTGCAATATATATATTATATATATTTCTTGCAGCTTAACTCAAAGTTTATATGCATTTAACTATAGCTTACTCTTCAATGCAAGCTCATTTCTGCATGAAAACAGGAGGTTTTGGTTAATTCTTTCACTTTTGGTTGCTACATGCTACAGCTGGAAGAAAAACACTAAGTACTTGTACTAAAACTCTACCTTTGTTCATTTCCAATGGATCTACTGTAGTTACAGCTATCTGATAACAAAAAGAGTATATTCTTCCGTTGCAGCTGTGTTCCTCCAACCTGTTTTTCTCTGTTTAATTAAAAAAAGTTTTAGCCAGGCTTCTTCTTAGTAGGGAATCACAAGGTTGTGTTGGCCAAACCACATTGGTCAAGCTGTAATATGGTTTGCTTAAATAAAGAGTCTTAAAGCTTAAATAGGTATAGAAGTGGCCCCTGCTCCTAAGTAAAAACAGGTTAGATAATTTCAATAATACGTTGTTTGGGGCTCCAAGGAGTTCATAACTAAGCATACTAGCTTGCCAAGGAACTTCAAGAGGACTGACTGCTACAGGTCTTCTGCCCATAAGGCTGAATCATACCAATGCTACATGAAGCCACCAATTACTGCCAGTAAGTGCTTGCCACAGTGGTTCCAGAGACATATCATTTAGTAACCAAATGATCCAATTAAAATGGCTCCCAGGGTTAATTTGATCACCAACTACAGCCTGAAGTAGTGTAATGGTTTTCTCAGTTACCATAACTGAGAAATTCATTTGATAAGCAGGAAGTTATAGATTCTTCTTGACAGGCACAGCTGAGCTAAACTTAACAGTGCTCCCAGGAAGAAGAGGAGGTCTGCAGCTCAGATCCACAATTAAAGCTCCCAACCCTACCCCCATCACTACTTTTCCTAGGAACTGGAAAAGCTACAACTAGCTACACATGCTAATAAGGGACTGGTCTACAAGACTATTGCAGAGTGACAAGCTATGAATTGTTTGCTTTTTTAGTGTGATCTTTTGAAGTATTATTTCACTATGGACAAGCAAGTCAATAATTAAGATACCACCAGCCCCTGACCAATTCTGGATCTAAGTTAGTTCTGAAAGAATAGCTGAACTGATTCCCCACACCCATCTTACAAAAATAATTACCTAAAGTTACTTGTATTGACTTTGGGCTACTGCCCCCTATGAGGAAGACTGAAGTTCAGTAATCATAGATTTCAGAGCTGAAACCTGGAACAGGGCATTTAAAAAAAAAAAGATCACTCACAAAACTGGTATTGAACTTCAGATCACTTCACTTATAAAGTCTCAGCTGAGCATGCTTGTGACTTATTGTGGTGGGTTGACCCCAACCAGCAGCTAAGCCCACCCCACAGCAGGATGGGTAAGAGAATCAGAAGGGAAAAAGCTAGGAAAATCTGTGGGTTGCAATAAAGATAGTTTACTAAGTGAAGTGAAGGGAAGGAAAGAAAAAAAAACTGCAATGCAAAGACAATCACTCACCACATGCCACCAGCAGACTGATGCCCAGCCAGTCTCCAAGCAACAACTACTTCAGCAAGACTCCTCACAAATTGTTGCTGAACATGATGTCAAATGGTGTGGAATTTTTCTTCAGTCAATTTGGGTTAGCAGACCCAGCTGTGTTCCCTCTCAGCCTCTTGGCCACCCCCAGCCTACTCACTGGGAGCAGAAGGAGAAGCAGAAAAGGCCTTGGCACAGTGCAAGCACTGCTCAGGAACAGCAAAAAGGCTGGTGTGTTAACACTGGTTTAGTCACAAGTCTCAATTCCACACGTGGTGAGGAATTCAGTCGTGGAACCTTCAGAACCACTGGGAGCTTTTCATGAGTGGCAGAATCAGACAGGCCTGCAGCCACCTCCACCATTATACTCTCCCCAGTCTTTGTTAGAAAAGGTGTGATAAATACAAAGAATACATCATACACAAAAAGAACCAGGAGGAGCAAGGTACAACCCTTAAATGTAGGCAGGCAAATTATTTTCAACATGTAAAGACAGAAAGCGATTCCTAAAGCATCTTGCAGAACCCAGGCCCACTGATCTTCATTTCTGAAGATTTCCCAGACTACACTGACAGAGATACAAAATACCGCCAACAGCAACATCTGCGGATGCTTGTTAGAATAAGGCAAGTTGTTGTTTGGGATTCTACACTTTCCCAAGGGGACTCTTCTTAGAAAGGGAGACAGACAACTGTAAAGACCAATTGAGGCAGCCAGGCAGAATACTCCTATGATAACATAGACTAAGTGGTTGTAGAAGAAATAAAGCTCATCTTAAGTATGCACACACACAGTATCTAAAGTTTCAGTCATTTATTTGGTGATTTCTGAATCTTTAAGAACATGGTTAAGGCAAAAGATAAGCATATTAGTTACAATTTGTATAACAAGTAATAAAAAGATTTGAGTATCTGTACACTACTTAATACACTTACTTACTGAATGATGCCTTTAGCTACCTTCAAGCTTAGCTGGCATTCTTGTGTAAACAGTATTTACTAGAACAAAAAATTAACTAGTACTAGCCATACTTCTAATACGCTATTTCAAATCTACTCTTGCAAACAGAAAGCAGTAAAAATACTTGTTTGTCTTAGACATACAAAGCACAGCATTGTCCTAGGTAACAACACGTAACTTTGCAAGTGATACCTGGTTCCTTTAGTTGCAATGGCTTATAAGAGTAGTAAACTAAGACCTACAAAAAGAAGTCATAACACAATTGGAATTTCACATTTGTCAAGCATAAGGCTACAAGTTTTACAGTTTGTGAATAAACAAGATAGGTTGAACTGTAACATTCCCAGCCATTATAGATGCAAATGTTTGATGCAGCATATCTTCTCTTAGCCTCCAGAAAGGCTCATGTGCAGAAGAAAGAAATCACTGAGTATAATAGCCCAAGTGTAGTGGAATCATCATTATATATATGTACACACACATACATGATGCAAGTTTAAACTTCAGGAACAGAGTGATCCATCAGGGTTTTCATAATGCTAGTTGCCATCCTAAAGAAAAGGAAAAGGCATTCAGTTTTGTAAGGCCACTGTAGGAGACCACTAAAGGTTCTGATCACTGTATCTTTGTCATTGCTAGCCCTTGAATACAGTTTAAAGGTTGGCCATTTACTCTGCTATTTTTGACAACAAATACATTGCTACAGAAAGCTGCACCAAGCTGCACACACAGAAGAGAAGCCCACGACACTCAACATTTTTATTAGTAACTGAGCTGTGTTATCAGCATCTTTCAGGATGTGAGCATGTGTGCAGAGCCAGATCACAAGTACAAGGGGAGGGCAGGGGGAAAGGTGGCTGTTAGACTGTTTTGCAGAAAGCATACCAAGTGGAGAGGAAAAAAAAAAAAGAGACTCAATTATACCTGAAGCATTATTAATTTCTAGCAACTTCAAAAACATATTTGTGCAGGAGAGATTTAGCTGTAGAAAGCCACTGCTGCCAAAGGATTAGAAAAAGCCAACTATATCCTGCCAAGAAACATGTTTCTATCACCAGAATTAGTTGCAACAGGAACAACATGGTAACAAAATACTTATGTTATCCATGTATTTGAAAGTTCCTGGAAACTCACGTTCAGTCAAATTATGTTTAGAACAGGGTTTTTCAAAAGAAAGAAGGCAAAGGAGCATCACTAAAATATGAATAGTTTAAAAACAGAACCAAAACGGTGTGTTTTGGTTAAAACATCGGATTAAGCAATTTTTCAGACTCCCCCCACTCCCTCTCCAGCCTTTATGTGGAGTTTGTAATTAGGTTTTACCGTAAGTACATTTTATTTAATGTACAAAAAATAGTCACTGTCAACTTGATTATAATTAACATCATGGCTGCTTTGTTTATTACCTACCTCTTTATTATATACTCATAAATACTGGAAGGCATGACAGTAATGGTCACTACATTTCCAGCTGTTGCCAAGATATCCGCAATCTGAGGGTCCTGTTATTAAAACAAGAAGTCATATGAGCAACATTACTCAAGCTGACTAATAAAGCAGCAGTTCAAGAGCTTTTTCTAGGCATGTTTCATGCAGCTTAAGAGGCCCACAACTCCTTGCCTGGAGTATTTAACCTTCAGGGCAAGTGACTAAACCTGCAATACCACTTCATAGATGTTGGGTTATCAGTACCTTGCACGAACTGACTAGAGAAGGGATACAGAATTCCTACTAGAATTTGACACAGGCTGGCAGGAAGAAGCTTATTCTCCGTTTTGCCAGCAAAGTTAGATAAAAACTGAGGGTCAGCTGAGCTAGGCAGAGGGGAAGAGAATGAGTTGCCCTGCCTACAGATACAAAACTGCAAAGAAGCCTCAAGACATACATGTCTCACATGTACAAGCTAAGCTACCTCTCATGACTTATGAACATTAAACAATGTTACAATCCCTTTCCCCCCCTCCAAAACACAATTATGATACGCACACACAAAGCTCACAGCTACCCACACCCACCACATACTACTTATTTTACCTTCAATCCGATTACATTCTGGCCATTAATTTCACAGATGTTGTGCTCTGTAAGAAGTCCATTTCTCGCAGCAGAGCTGTCTTTCACTATTGAGGTTATTTTTCCATTCTTGAATATGAAACCAACATGCCCTGTGCTGTCCTTATGCATAGTAATAATTCGTTCAAAAGGCCTATAAGACATTTAAAATGAAAAAAACATGTTTTCAGTCTACTAAACCACAGAAAGAACCACACACTATTTCAGCATCTTTGACTTAAAAAAAGTAGTTGCACTCTAAAGGACTCACATCAACTACAATGAAAGTAGTTGGGTTTAACTTAATTTCATTGATATTGTTATATTAATATATACTTGTTTATAAACCTTACATGTTTTCCTTGTTCTACAGGCATTTTACCATCTGGATTAATAATAATACCAAAATCATTCACCCACCCACCACAACCACCAACCAAACGCAAAAGGCCATTAAGAACTAAGTTTTCTCTACAAATGTTACAAGGTAGATAAAATAGTGCAGGCAGTTTTAACAGCTGTAGGTAGACCACAGGATTCTGGAGTACAAGGCTTCTCCAACAGCTTTTCTACTGCTTTACAGTCCATAAATCTTTAAATTGTGTCTTAAAAAGCTAGTAAATCCAGGAAGGGGGTGGGGAGCTGGGCACGGAAGTGGTAGACAGAGCAGGGAATCTACTACCACAGTATTTTTATTCAATGCATGAATAGAAGTACCTGCCCTGAGAGAAGCAGCATGCCCTCCACTGGGTCAAACTTGGGTCTTAAAGACAAATGAACACTGAAAAAACTTTAAGACGGATACCTAGTCATACCATCTATCATCTGTCTTCTCACAGCCTACAGACCTTACGTTGAATCTGACCTATTATTACAACTAGCTGCAAGCTCAGTATTTAATCAATTAAAAATCTGTATTGGTTCATCAAGCATACTTTTAGACAAACAGGCATTAATTCATATGTAAGCAACAGAGTTCACAAGAAAACTATCATGTTAAATAAAAAGCAAATGTATTAGTTAATACAGTGAATATTTTGGTAACATCTTTTATTGCTTTTTCAATTAGTATAAGCAAAAGTCAAGTTGTGTCTGAAAAAAGCACAGAACTCTTGAATTCAGAGTTTAAATTTGACTTGTGCTATTGCTAACTAGTTTACTTTGAAAAGTGTTATGCCTCATCATGCCCAAACAAGTGTGCACGGGAAGTTTACAAGTTAAGAACTATTTTGACTGTTCCGCCTTGAAAAGGAACATTTCTGAGGATCTTTACTATTGAAGTACATGAACAAATTTTGTTATGCCTGCAGTCCTGCTCAAGCAAGAGGAGACCCAAACCCCACAGAATTATTCCAAGATGAATAATGACAATCTGTATCTGCAGTTGGCTTTACCTGTCCCGAATGATCATTGAAATCCTTTCTCCAGAAGCCTGTTTCAGAACTTTATGTGCTTTATCAGAACTCCATCCTGCACAGTTTTCACCATTGATCTGCAGAACTTGGTCCCCAAACCGCAGTCCAGCAAGGGATGCTGGAGAGTTTGCCTGAACTAACTGGACAAATATACCCTACAAAAGAGAAAGGGGGGGGGGGGGGGGGGGGGGGGAAGAATTAAAAAAACATAAGTTCTTCCTTAAAGATGAAGACCAGTAACAGAACACACAGACCTTTAAAGTTTACCAATCAAACAGAAGGACTTGCTAATTACCTCTCCTTAAGAGACATTTTTGAAATTTCAGTCTGTTTCTAGATGTCTTTAAGAGACTGACAGATAACTAATGCTAGAATAAAGTTCAGAAACAAGCAAATCTGTTCTGTCTAGATCTCTAGACATTAAAAAAAAGACACAAGATTAACATTAAAGCCTTACTCAAAGGGGTAAATACTATTCTGTTTTAACAAGGTATCTAAACAACTGGATCAAAACAGACTAGTGGTAAATTTGTATATCTCCTTGTGCATTTAACTAGTAATTTATTTGCGAGACATCAGAGTCTATATATGGCTGTAGAAATAGATCAGCAATGCTAGGAACTCTATGGCAGATATTCTCCTTCTTTCACAACCCCATTAGTGTTCAACTTTTTATCAATTATGACTTGCTAGCACCTCAGGTAAAAAAGACACCAAGGTGTTAAAAAGCTATTTCTAGTCAAGTACCTCTAAAAAAAAAAAAAACCAAACCAACAAGTAAAAGCATATCAAGGCAACTGTAGCTAATACCTTGAGGAGGGGGGAGGTATAGGATTTGGAAAAAAAACAAGAAACAAGGACACCCATGCTACTCTGAGAAAACCCCAGCATTTCCTGGGTTAGAAGAACTATAAAAAGCACTTTAACCTTATATGAAACCTTGAGTACAATTTATTATTTTTTAAACATTCAGATTAAATGACCTTGCCAAGGGAAAAAAAAAAAAACCACACACAAAACCAACTAACCACAAACAGAGTAGCATTTCCCACACTGAAAATCAAAAGATACTGAAACAGAGAAGCTCCAGAGTAGATTTAAGGATCTTCTTGCAGCTACGTTCATGTTAACGGAATTTTGAGAAAGCCTACTCTGAAATTACTCTTTACATATAGGTAAGATGACACCCTCACTATCCTTACTTTTCTCATCAGCAACACACTGCAAGAATCTATAAAAGATGAGCTACTTTTAAGCCATGGGCAGTTCTCTGCATACTGCTGAACTTTTAAGTACTGCCCAGCGTTTCCACAAAATAGAAACAAGAAGTCTTGAACTGCTAACAGGTATCACAGCAGCTCTACAAGGTCAATATCATGCTCTAAAATGGAAAAAAAAAAAAATCACAAGTATTTTTCAGGTGTTATAGAACACATGGAAGTAAAATGCCACTGTAGGTTTAGATTCTACTTCAGGCAGATGGAAATCTAGTTACTAATCTAATGAAGGATTTTAAAATTCTGATAATGGATAAGCAAACATTATACAGAAGACAATTTTGTGACCATATACTAACTTCACTACTAATTTAATCCAGCAGTAAGATCTCTATAGGCAGAAGCAAGCTTCTATACTTACATTGTCAACAGACTTAAGGCGAAGTCCAATTTTGCCATCTTGATCTTTACATAAAATAGCTTCACGGATGCCTTGTTTAATTTCTGCTCTGCGAATTCCAATATCATTTCCAGTCACTGGAGCTACCATGTAATTAGTAGAAGGTCGTGTTACCAGTTGCTGATTAAAACAAAATAGCCAGACAACTTAGTTTCAACTTTTTAAAATAGCTATACATCAGTTTATATGAAGTGATATTTAAAAAAACAACACATAAATTAAGCCACAGCACCAGCTCTTCCCCACCCCACCACTGGAAATAGACTGCTCAGTTTAAAGCCAGATTAAAACAGGCACTGTTACTTAAAACAATTCATTTATCAGTCAAGTATGGTACTTAAGACAAATAGTAGTCCACTCTCTAGAATGCTAGATATATATTTAGTCTTTATACTTTTACTTTCTAAAACATGCTTGACTGGTACCTACACCCTGTGGCTGAGCAGCTGCTGCCACCGGTAAGTTTCTCTGCACCTCTTCTTCATTGAGGCTCAGGCCCATGTACTGAGAAAGTTCTGGATACAGTCTAGGGTATAAGCCTATAGGAGAAAAACAAAACAAAAAAAACCCTGTCAATACAATTGTCAGTTTAACAGAACAAGCAGTTACTGCTTTCACACGTACAATTACTTCAACAAATCTTGTCCTATTATAATGTATTTAATTTGAAAATTACAAACGGAAGACCCACTTCAATCAGGACTCTTATTCTAGCCCAGTTTAGAAAAGCAACGAGACAAGCGGCACTTTTGAGATAAAGAACTTAAGAGAACTTTTAATTTCAGTTACTCCATTCATCCTTTACGGCACAAACAACATTAGACACATGGTGATAAGTTCCAAAGCCAATGTTGTGCTGCAGTCCATGAAGACATGCTCTTGCTCCAAAGCTTTTGGACAATTTGTGGGAAACTACTCTCCCTCCCACCCTCAAACCAGGTATGCTGGAGAACACACACACAGAGCCACCTTCCACCGAGTGCAAGACAGCACTCGCAAGAAGCATCCATGCCAAGGACATTCCAGATCCCAGGCAGGGTAAAGTTTCTGCAGCAGACAGCCTTCTGGCTGTGAGGTCCACAGTGTAGTCTGCTTTAAGAGTCTTCATAAGAAAGTAGCTATCATTTTCTCATAGCTTCAAAATTAATTGGTTTTAGATGTGCTTCTCAAGAGAAAACAAACACGGCCCTTAAAATATCCAGCAGGAGACTGCTCTACACCCAAGAGGGGTGGGGTGCAGGGAATGGGAGGAAAGGAAGTTAAACTGACAGACTTGTCAGATCTAGAGTCAAACCACTCTGGAAATAAGCTTGATATTGCTCTTGGCATAACTAACTGGTGCCATTTAACAAGTGGCTGTTACAAAAACTCTTAAGAGTCCACATGCTGTTCAACAGAATTGGCAGGGACAGAAAAGGCTGCTCAGAAAGCAAGGTGGTGCAAGGGACAGCCTTGGAAATGAGCAGGCTCCCCAGTTCACAAAGCTTAGGTTTCTAGTGTTCATTTATGGGTACATGTATAAAATCAGATATTAGAAGAATCCATATTTGACCAGAAACGGAAAGGAACTTTTCTGGGAAGGAACAAAGGTCATTGCAAGGTGAATTCCAGTATAAACAAGAGACTTTTTTGCTCCTTAATACTTTCAGTGGTCATATTTGCATGTTGCTTCACATGAGAGCTGACTGATCTTACTTCCAGATAGATCTATCAGCCTGTAGTTTCACCAATATTGATTAACAAGCTGTTTATCTTTATTTGTTCTATTTTTGCTTGCATTTTCAAGCCCCTAGGATCATACACAATTAACACTGCACAAGACTTTTACAGCTACTTGTTTTTTCTCTTTTGTTCTTCAAAGACCACACACGTGATGCGTCTCTGCTGGCTGTATTACATTCTCATTCAAAACAGAGACCTACAAATCGCAGAACACATCCAGAAGTTCTTGATATTTTATATTCTCCTGCCTCTGCCAGGACAGAGGGATTTCCAGCAGGTTTGGCACATCCTATAGATAATGTAGGCCTCCATTTGGGATATATTTAGTGATTAATCACTCTTCAGCCACACGTAGCTCCTGAGCAATTCACGCTGATGTCAAAATTATGTCATTCAGGCAGCAGGCACAAGAACTGCTGGAGAATTCAAACTCTGGACAGTAGAAAATGCTGCCAAGAAGGGACTGCTGAAGCAAACACAAATCTGGTCTGGTGAGGTTAGGCCAGGTAAGTATCTATTCCAGAAAGGATCTACGAGAGGCAGCTCTCTGGTGAGCTATACAAACTCCTGTGTTAAAGTCATCTTAGACACATCAGCACCAAGAGGAGAACTGGAGACAAAGTCACATGTACCAAGCTTTAATCTGATCCACCAGCATTCTGACAGCTGTTCCAGCACTGCTTCTGGTCATGCTGGTTAAGAGTCTTAGGCCTTTCAGACCAAGCATAACTTACTAACCCAGATCTTTGATCTCAAACATACCTGTGCACCTTCGTGGATGCACATGTGCATGGGAGAAAAGGAGGAGAAATTGGTACAAGTCATTCAGTTTTAGGTCTGATGGACCAGACATTTGATCCCAAAATCTGCTGGAAGCTTTACATTGATAGCGTGACAAGATCAAGTTCCACCTTCCTGGGCACTTTTCTGTTGACAGAGATTTGTGTTTGTTCCTAAGCAAGTTCATATGGACAGGAAAGACACTCAGACTCATGCTGCCCTCTGAAGCTTACAAATATACGTGTTATAAATAAGAACAACTACACATTTGAGGTTAAGAGATAAAAAGAGCACAAATGGTATGAACAGCAAATCTTATGTTAGGCTCACTTGGAAAAGGTTTCAAAAAGTTAAGAGGAGGGTTAGTGTTTGCCACAACTTCCTTTTATAAGCAAACACTGTTTTTTGACTCCTACAGCACCTTACCAAGGTGCATGTTGGCATTTCCAAAAAGGCATGGTCTCACCCTTTGTAAACAGGGTTAGATATTTATAGGTATCTGACTGTATTGTTAACTTTAGGATTTCATAACTGCTTTCCAGAACATTAGGATACTATATAGTACACGAGCTTACCTCCATCATGAGGAATAGGAGCAGAAGCTTCAGACAAGATTGCTGGATTAGCTGGATTTGAAGAAAAGGCAGTCTGAGCCTAAAAGCAAAGAAACTCACATTATCTTGTACAAGAAAAAAAAAAATAAATCTATGGAATCTCCATTATGCAGGCAGGAGACTTAAATATTTTCTTTTTTCTTCTACATGCTAGTTACTATTCATCTTGAAGTTCTGAAGTCAATCTTTTTCTTTAAAATAAATAATTTCAATACAATATGCTGTGGTAGTATCAAACTACTTCAGTAGATCAACCTGTATCTTCCTCAAGAGACAAGGCTACAGTTGTAACACAGAAAGGCTTTACTGTCAACCTGTTTTATTTTTGCCATCAAGCAACTTAGAGAGCCTTAAAAGACACGTTAAACTTGCCTAATAAAGCATTATAAGTTTAAGTTTTAAGGTATGACCTTTGGCAGAGCATTCTGTAATTACTTTTTACAGCTGGATAGTAGCAGTTTTACCTCTTCACCACTTACATGACATTATTCCTGAGTTCTACCATAGTCCCTTACAGGTTGCAAGTTCCACACAATCCAATGCTACTAGTTTAATACCTTCTGAAAGAAATGAACCTTCTAAGATCATTTTTCTACAGAAGGTGCCACTACAGCAAATACACTAAGCTTGATTTCTGTATTGCTTACCAACTCACAAATACAAGAGACTGTATTAAAGTAAGCCAGTTCCCTTCCTTCTCAATACCTCAGCTACTATTCTTTTGGTCTTGTGTAATCATGACCAGTGAAAAACACTGCCTTACAGAGGCCTGTTAAGTGTGATGAAATAGCTATCCCAATAGCTTTCCTGAGGTTGAACGTCAAAGGTGGGGGGGAAATTACTAAATGCACAGCAAAATATTATGCTAAACAGGAGACATAAATCATCTAATACAACATGACAGTCAAATTACTTAATGTTTTTAAGAAAAACATGCTTAAAAATAGAAGACTTCATGGTCCTGTACTCTCCAGGAAGCTGTTTTTAGAAAAAGTTTCAGAGCAAGAATGACTCATTACTCATCAATATCACATGTATTTCGAATAGCCTCCAACTCAAATGCTGGACAAAAAGAACAGGTTAAAATACTTAATGTAGCAAGTCTGTTTGTTTTAACCAGCAGTCAATTTAATCTCACTCACGTGTTGTGGATACAGACTTTGTTTTTCAGTACTCTGCCCCCTTTTCTAAGGGTGCTCTCAGCTGTATTTAAAAAGACAGCATTTTTATAATGCACTTTTTGGGAGAAGCAAGTATTTTAGCCTCTATCTGCTGTAGCCAGCAGGTTGAGGGAGGTGATTCTGCCCCTCTGCTCTTGTGTGACCCCACCTGGAGTACTACATCCAGCTCTAGGACCCCCAATATAAGGGCATAGACTTGTTGGAGCAGGTCCAAACAAGGGCCATGAAGATGATCAGGGGGGCTGGAACACCTTCCTTATGAGGACAGGCTGAGATAGTTGTGGTTGTTCAGCCTGGAGAAGAGAAGACTCCAGGGAGACCTTATAGAGGCCTTCCAGTACTTAAAAGGGGGCTTATAAGAAAGATGGGGACAGACTTTTTAGCAGGACCTGTTGCAATAGGACAGGGGGTAATGGTTTTAAACTAAAAAAGGGTAGATTTAGACTAGATACATGGAAGATTTTTTTTTTTAAATTTTTTTTTTTTTTTTACAATGAGGGTGATGAAACACTGAAAGAGGTTGCCCAGAGAGGTGGTAGATGCCTCATCCCTGGAAACATTCAAGGTCAGGTTGACAGGGCTCTGAGCAACCTGATCTAGTTGAAGATGTCCCTGCTCACTGCAGGGACTAGATGACCTTTAGAGGTCCCTTCCAACCCAAACTATTCTATGAATATCAGTGAAGATGGAATGGCTTAATCTTGAAATAATGATATTTAGCAATAACAGTATTTACTTGCCCCCCTCTCACATCTACACTCAATACACAGCCCGTTACCCCACTAGTTCCTACTACAGTTGGTAGGAGTGAGATGCTGCCACGTAACTGTTAAAGGGCATCTACCCCACTGCCGATAGCAACAAAAACACCCAAGCCTCTCCACTGAGGATCTGTAATCAAATGCTCTTGGCTCTACCTTCCTTCCCTCCCACACCCACATGAATTTTCTCATAGGCTGTCTTGTTTGACATTCCACCCATCAAGTGGTAGAAATTTGTGAAATCCTAATTTAAACTTTGATTGGACAGTCATCTTTAAGTATGACAGCAAGTGTCTATCCTGTATGAACTGATTTCTGGAAAACTGACCTTTGAGATTACAGTGTCACCAAGGATTAAACTAGCTTAATAGAACAATTTGTTTCGCTCCCTATAGAAACCTCTATAGGGTTTATTCTTACTTGTCTGTGAAACTCCACAGTAGACTACAGGCACAGTCCCACAGGCAAGGCACTCTGCCCAAGTTCATAAGCCCTGCTGAGCGTACTGGCAGACAATGTACAACAGTTCCTGCTCTATAAAGTGACAGAGCATGTATCTATGGTTCAAGGTTTACAGGACTCACCATAGAGATACCCTACTACCATTTTCTCACTGCTTCATTCAGTGCTCATATAAAAAACTATATTTAATATTTTTAATTGTAACACTTAAACTCTCTAGCAATTAGTTATTAAAAGGCCAAAGGGGAAATTCTTAGCTCCAGGCTACTTTTTTTTTTTTTAACACACCCCCTCCCCTCAGTTCAGCACTACCTGACTGTGATAAAGGACTTTAGTAAGATAAGAAGAATGGGGTGGGGAGGGTGGACGCAACAAGAAGAAATGCCAACACAGCACCACAACTTTAAGAGCCCCACCCCACACATACAAACACAGTTGAGACTGAGGCACTCCACTTTGGGACAGCACAGGAGGGTTAATAAGCTGTTCTCTGCAGTTTGCTTGCTTCCCAATGAGAAGGACAAGGACAGAATAGTGGCCACCTTAAAATGCAGTGTAACTCATTGCTGTTGTTTAAACTGGGAGGGAATCCAGTTTAAGCTTAGGAAATAAAAGTGAAAGCTAGGTAAAATGCTGAAAAAGCAAGGAAACGCCTCATAAAACACATTCACGTCAAATTTCTCATGGAGTTTTTAATCCATTAAAATGTTTTTAATTTTTTTTTTCCACAGGTATTTTTTTCACCTTCATCCTGTCTAATACTAAAGCTACCAATATTCTTACACATAAAGAGTTTTACACAAATGTGATAATCTTGGAAGTTGAGAGAACTGGTCACTACCATGAAATAGCCAGAGCCCAAGTTTGTGATTCTAGATGACATTGAGAGAGCCAGTGCTCTTTTTTGTGCCCAGCTGACCACGAAAGCTTTCTGCCACAGGTCTGGACACTGGGAGTGAGACACAGCAGGTTTATTAGCTCAGTCAACACCTATTCATCATGTCAGAGCTGAATTAAGAGAAGAGACTAACTATGTTTGTCTACTTAAGACCAAGTATCTACACTTCAAAACACCCAAACATATCAGCACATTAAAGACAAGTGACTATAAATGAATATATAAACCAAAATAAATATACAGTGGTAAAAAAAGCTTGATTATAATATATCAAGCTACAAAGTAACAGTTTGTCTTTCCCCTTTTAGAGGGTGATGGTAAAACAAACTGTCACCTACAATAAAATTCTCCCCTTCCCTGAATTAAATATCATCAGATATATTATTGTCATTAAAACTCATCTTATTAAAGACTACCATACCTGAATAACTTTGTCCACCTTCAGATCTTCCAGGGAAGGGTAGAGAGACATTTTGGTGCAGTCTCACTGGGTACAGGGAAGACCAAAAAAAAAAAAAGAGGGGGGAAAGCAAACAAAAACAAACATCAGGGTTAACCATCAGATATTTACTTAGCATTACAACTTAGAAAAGAAAAAAAAAAGAAGAAGAAAACAAAGTGTTAAATAAGTGATCTGTGGCCTGCAAGTCTTAGCACTACAGATAAATTCCATTAAGACTACCCATTTAATCTATTATCAGTAATAGACTTTGCATAATAGGCTTTAATATACTTAGTGTTGTCAAAGTTCAGTCCTCAACGATGAGAAAGCCTATACAGAGAAAACCGTTTCACATGAAATATCGCAGACAGACTTTAGGAGGCCAGGATCCGATGACTGATGAGGGTTAAGAGGAAAAATTTAAATCACTCTCCTCCTTCCAACTGGAACAGTATTTTATATACAACTGCAGAAGCTTTCACTCTGTTACCCAAAATATCTATACACTTTCATCAGTTCTGATACTCCAGTAAGAAACCACTAAAGAGAACTGACTTCCCATGTCCATTTGCAACACATTAATTGCAGCAAGAGACCATAAACCAGCAAGATTCAGTCAGTGGTGAGTTTCAAAACACACAGAGGCTTCAGGGTGGCTCTCATGTGATGTTGGGAGAGCCCTGTGACAACTTATCAGGAAGTAATACAACAAAAAAAACACCGAGGAAAAAAACCCAAGCAAAACTGGAAAACCCACTTCACATGATCTTCTCAGGCACTGTGCTGACATCCAGCTCTGCTAGAGCTGGGCAACTGAGGCATCAGGAAATCCCATTTTTCCAGAGCTCATGTTCTCACTGAGGTCAGCTGAGGGTTTCAAAACCATAATAAAATATTTCATATCAACATATGGGAACATTTTAATGGGACACACACACACACCCCCCAGAAACAGAAGACAACAAAATGTGATACAGTTTTGCAGTTAGAGAAGGCCATGAGAATGCAGTTAATGAGGCAGCTCTATTAAAAGCTTTTGGTCTGGGGATTAATTTTCTCATCCAAAGAACAGAGGTCCTTTTTCGCATAGCAATTCAGCAAAAATTCCAGACTAAAAGTGGCCACTGCATAAATCCTTGAGCTACTGCTTCTCCAAGTGGAGATATTAAGTTGATTAAAAAAAAAATAAGCACACACTGATGCCTAATGTGATATCGCAGTAACACAATAGGCATCTCTTCATATTACACTAAGCTCATCAACAGCTTTTCTACTTGTTCAGAGTGCCCAACAGCTCCAGTATCACGTCAAACTACAATTAAAACTTAAAAAAAGCGTGGCCTAAATGTGCCAGAGATCTAAACTGTGAATGGGTGGCTGTTGTTGTTATGTTGCAATAATTAATTGCTACTGGCATTTTTGACTAATTGTCGCAACTAAACCAAATATAGTTAAAGCTTCTGGGCTTCGTAAATTAAACATACACATTTAAAACCAGATTAAAGTTCTATTTTAATCCAGCATTGACCTGAAACAATCAAGTGCTTTTGTGCATCCAAAATGGGTAATAGCAAACGCAAACCCAAGCCCAGCAAACCCCTCGCTCAGGTAAGCGGTGTCCGGACACGGCATTCTGCTGCTAACACCAGACAAGCCACACGCAGCATCACACTCATCATTTACTTCTACACTACAGCTGCCCTAGTACATTCAGGTGCTGGTCCAGGCCCTGGCACACCCCCAAAGCCAGCACACCAGCAGAAAAAGGGAGCAGATCAAGGCCAGTGCATTCGCAAAGGAGTCACCCTGTTTCAGAGCAACGAGGAGCACAGAAGCAGCATTTTGCGAGTAGGGAGCTCTGACATTCACACAGCAGCAGAGCACAGTACAGGGTCTGCTGGGTCCCTGGCCCCAGTGACGGACTTCCATGCCGCAAACCCCAGAGTGCTTGCACCTCGGCCAGCTTTAGTTCTCCTCCACAGACCAGTCTCATTCTGCACGCAATTACTGGTGACGTTTGTCACAGACAGGCAACCTCAGCCTTCCTCTAGTTTACAAAGAGGAGCATGGTGCTTTCTGTAAAAAAGTATTAGCAAAGCTAAACATGTATTAGTTCTCGGATCACGTAAGAGGACACTCCAGCAGCTTATCCTGACACTTTACAATGCTCCCCCACTACCTCCTTTCCCCAGCCAAGGGCTCACAAACTCAAACGTTTGTCACTGCTACCAAGGAGCTACCCAGCTAGCTCCCTTGTCCTAATCTCACCAGTTACTATTTTTGGTTTTCCAGCTAAATAGCCAGAATAACTGTCACCACTGTAATTGCATTCAATGAGCTCCTAACTACGCATACAGAATTTTCAATTTCTGCACAGGGAGTTGTAGCAAATAATCCTTGTTAGGTAAAGCAAGATCTGCAAAAATACTGCATTTAGTTTAAAATATGACCTTTCAATAACAACTGCCACTGTCAGGGACCACCAGGAATTACAGGAAGAACTTGTCCATGACTTCTGTGCAACATTATTCACAGCATAAACAAGTTTCAGCAGGCGCTATAACGGCTTTAGGCACTGGGGAGTGACTAGCACAAAATATGAGTCACTATAACCTCCTTTTCTCTCTTAAAAATCTACACTGACACCAGAATCATTTTCTTTGATCATTTCCGTATTCCCACATCTTGCAAGGAACACAAGTGTTTAGGAAAGCAAAAGTGAAAACCAAAGGAAGAGTGTGAGGCAAGAGGGACAGCCATAACTCAGCTAGTGACCCACAAAATGTGGTGGTGAAGGCCTCTCCCTATTTCTCAGTACCCTTGCTGGGAAGTTCAACTGCTGGCGCCCGTCAGCGGATCCTGTCTGCAAGGGGAAGTGCTGGGCCACTGGCCAGAGACCTGTGGAAAGGCAGCACTCGTGACACCCTGGGGCTGCCAGCAGGAAGTCTTGCGTGGGGGAGTGATCCCGAACTGCCCTCGGTAGCATGGCCAGCAGACCAGCTTCCCGACATACTCTCCAGGTCAAAAAGCCTGGAGCTGAAGGCAGTGCAGGATCCAGCTGAACCCCAACTCTGGCCAGCCTGTAGTGACTGCTGGCCTGAAAGCACCAGCAGCCAATACCGGGGGAGGGGGAAAAAAAACCAAAGCAGAACGACAACCACAAGTGTCTTCTGCTTGTGGCCCGTGAAGAGATTACAGCAGGCCACAAAGCCAGCACCTATACTGAAACACCGGTTTTCACTTCCAGAAGTTAAAAGCTTACAAACCCAAAAATTCATCTTTAAAGCAGATCTGGGACAAGACCTCCTGGAGGTCAGGCTGAGACATCAGGAACCGAGCAACTGCTCTGCAAAACGCTTTCTCCACTAATAACTCAGTGTTGCCCTTCTGATACATATCTAATTAGCCTCTGAGCAATTGCTCTCATTATGCATTTAGCTCTGAAATCTGCTGCCTCCATTTCAGACCTGAAGCAGGGTTCGCTTGCCCAAAAAGGCACGTCGCCATCCTCTCCACCCCTGCAGAAATATTTAGCCCGTCTAAAAAGAAGTTATTACAAATGTCCGAGTCTCCTTACAGACCCCGGCCAGGAAGTACCGTCCTCACGCAATGACCCGGGAGCCTGAACGAGAGGTCAGAAGACACCCCCAAACCCAGGGCCGGGGGAGACTGCGGACACAAACACACGGGCGTTTTTCTACTCGCTGTGTTCTCTGGCCGCGGGCGAAGGAGCCCCTCGTCCGGCAGCGGCCGCCCCCCACCCCACCCCGGCCGGGTCCGGGGACCGGCCGCCCCGCGATGCCCCGCAGCAGCACGACATGGCTCCCCGGCAGGAGCGGCACAGCGAAGCCGGCTCGGTACCGGCCTCCCCCGCCACGCCCCCTCCCCGCTCCGCTCCGCCATGCCCGGCCGCCGCGCCCGCAGCCCCCCCTCCTCCTCCTCCTCCTCCTCTTGCCGCCGAGGACGGACCGCCGCCCTGGGCCCGCGCACAAAGGCCGCGGGGGAGGGGGCTCCGCCAGCCGGCCGGCCCCAGCCCCTCCTTTACCTTCGGCCCAGGCGGCGGCTGCCGTTCGTCAGGGCCCTCAGCGCGGAGAGGGGCAACAGCGGCAGCAGCTCCCCGAAGTCCCGGCAGCGCCGCTATGAGGGGAACGGGGCGGTGGCGGAACAGGCCCGGCCCCGCGCATGCTCCGCCGGCGGGAGTGGGCCGGGCCCGGCGGGCGGGGAACGGGCCGGGGCCGGGGCCGGGGCCGGGGCCGGGGCCGGGGCCGGGGTCTCACCGCTGCGGGGCGGAGGGGCGGGAAGCCGGGTGGCCGAGGCCCAGCTCTGTTAGGAACGGCCCCCACCTTGGCCGGCAACGCTCCCCTCTGGTCCCTTGTTTTACTTACCCTATGGCTCACCGCTGGCGCCCTTCATTTTTGTACTGCCTTTGCCTCATTCATTTGCATTTATTGGTTCACAGCTGTCATCCTCACGAAGAAAAATTATAATTTCCTACTCATTTTCCAACTTTTTTTTCCTGTAATGAAGCATGTTCAGCTGACTGCCTTCTGTCAGCTTTGGTTTGTGTGTTTGCCGGCCAGGTGTCAGTGTCGCGACATGCCAGAGCTGGGGTGACCACGTCACCTGGACCGTGGTCCAGCACCTGCATGGGCCTTCGCCCACCAACGTGTGTCTGAAGCAGAGCAGGTGTCCTGGAGAAGCTCCCCAGGAGAAACCGTGATTTAAGGTATACCAGCAACAGGGAAATCCCAGAACAAGCTTGGAAAGAGGCTTTCATACTCAATTCATATAGATCATTAAACGTGCTGAGCACCCTAAAGCCTTTCTTCATCTAAGAAACCAGAGCGTTCAGTGAAAGTTTACCACTTCGCCAGCACTGAGGAAGGAGGTCTGCTCCCACCTCGTCTCTTTCTCCTGTGCTCAGCCAGCCAGTCGCAGGAGTTGTCAGGCTCTTCTATGGGACAGTTTAATTCACTGCTCCAGCAGAAATCAAATCCAGCAAAAAACATGAATGTTTTTCTTCTGGGTTAGTGAGCCAAACCAGCAACGAAAGGATCTCGCAAGCACCAGCACCAGCCAGAGCAAGGGAAGGGAGGGTGTGTCTGGAAACAGGAGAAAGGAGGAGGAAGGAGAAATGGGAATGAGAGGAAAGGGTGATTCCCTTTATTCTGGCACTAACAGGCTGTTTCATCATTGGAGCTGCCTGCACAATTATAACCTTAGTTAAGTTAAACAGATTTTGATGCAATGTCTATTTTCCAATCCTCATAAGTTTCTTGATCCTCTCCAGTAGCCAACGTCTTTGGTGAGCACCACAGGGGTGTGTAGGATTGGGGTGGCAGCCACAGCAGTGCTGAATACAGAGCAACAGCCTCTCCCTGGCTGCTCAGAAGGTTCCTGTTTCTGTGTCCAACAATCAGCCAGGCCTGGCATCTTTCTGCATGCCAGTGCCTGAACCATCAGCTACCGAGTCATGCAACAGATCATTAAATATATATGAAGTGCAATTTTGGGCTTAGGGTATGAATTCACAAAAATCCTGTGTTAGGTGCCTTCTGGGCCAGGAGGGAGGGAGGCAATCTAGCTCTGGTTTAATAATGACAGATGATTACTGCTTCTGAAGTGCTAAATTTTCTGCATAGCCAAAAGTGATTTTTAACATAAATGCAGTGAAAGGTTTAAAACTTTGTATGGTCAGACCGAGCATGTAACTCTTCATCCTGCAGTGAGGTCAGTGTGGTGAGGCCCTGTACCCACCTTGGAGAATCAA
Source organism: Strix aluco (assembly GCF_031877795.1). NCBI lineage: Eukaryota > Metazoa > Chordata > Aves > Strigiformes > Strigidae > Strix > Strix aluco. The sequence continues at coordinate 41,590,604 of NC_133931.1, forward strand.
GAGCACTGTAGTGTCCATATAGCATGGAAACTGCAGGTGTGTGATTGACAGTCATCCAGGTGGTGGAATTCTGCTGGCCTCCAGTGCTGACAACTGAAGGGCAATGTTTTCTTTTGGTTTGATGTTGAATGCCCCTCTCATTGCAAAGACCTTTCTTTTCTCCAGAAAGCTAGTTTATTTCCTATTTTCTACATTACTTTATCGCTTGTCATGGTCTTTCAAGACAGCTTGTTGTCAAGGTAGCAGCCTTTGTCGGTGGATGTCAGATCTGCACTGTCAATCCACACTTCCTTATTTTACCCACAAAACTGTAATGGATGTTCATTTTCCTTATGATGATGTCCTAGCCCAAACATTTGGCTCCATATAGTCTATTACTTGTTGGGCATACAGTGTGTGCCCTGCTACCAATACGTAATCTAAGAACAAGCAAAGTCCAGGTTACAGGCAGTAGGTCTGGCACCACGTCCACCTGGGGGACATCCACCTTGGTAATAAAAGTGTCTTATCATACTCATCTCCAAACGTATCACGAAACACAATTTCAATAAAGATTTTGAAGAACAGTGTGAGGCTGCTTTTTCTTGCTTAAGAACAGTTTTCAGACAGAGAAAGATAAACCTTGTTGTACTGAAAAGCTTTCTCAAAATTGTGGTTCATTTAAATATAGGGACAATACATAGTAAAACAGAAAGGTAATTGCTGGAAAACAGCTATGTCTAATCTGTGCAACCAGTGCAGTTTGTCATGTCTCAGGGTCCTCATCCTTCAAACAAACAGACCAAAGGCAATTCCAGCTACTGTTCTAGTCTTGTTTCCTTCCCAGGGAAACCAAGGCTTGGAAGGGGATGGCACATGCCTCAGTCGCTCTGTGACGTGAACTGAGGACCTGGAACAAGGGAAATACCTCTGTGCCTCAGAGTTTGGAAGCGGGCAGCAGAAGGGCCTGGCCATGTCTTTCTGGGAACTCCACTGAGACTGGGGAGCTCTAAAGAGTCAGAGGTGAATCGCCCAAACAAATGTCTCTTGATTAGTTCCTGAGGTATTTGCAAAAAGATTATCCATTGTTTGAGAGATGTGGAACAAATGGCCAAGTTATCAGATTTTGCTTGTTGAAAGTAGAACTCCCATGGGCAATAGTGTGGTAATTTTCCATTGTCAATATACTGTTTGTCATTTTTTTACTAGTCTTGTGCCAAGTTTCAAAGAATAAGAGAAACCACCTACTGATCGGTATCAGTCTCAGCTGTTGCAAAAACCTTAATAAAATAATTCATGGTTGTTACCCAAAAATTCACATTTCTCCTTTGAAGCTGGAAACCAGTTGTGCTTTTGTTCATTAGGAAACTCTCCACCCATTCAACAACGAGACATTATCAGTGGTCACTTAAAATGTACAAACTGCAAGATAGCACCCTGTCAGTACTGGAAATAGAATAATTGTATTAAAGCAGTTTTGTACCTGAGGTAGTTGTGAGGGAGTTAATGGGTCCTACTCTAAGCCAGGTACAAGGAGTGACCTGACGTATTGTTTGTATTTCTAGAACAAACCCACCCCCAACTAGTATAAGTAACTGTGCTGCATTGCACTGAGCTGTGCCGATACATCTCTAGACTTTGTAAACAGGAATTTTTGGAGTTTGCATATAGAAACAAGAATTTCAGCATAAAACCCTGTTATACAGAAGAAATTACATTACAGGAGCTTCACTCCAGTAAGGTACTTAACGTTAGAAACTGCTGGAATTAAAATTGCCTGGGTCACTTTCTTTCTGACTCCCTGTTCATACACGTTTGATCCTGTCTTTTAAGGGCAATATAACTTATTACTTTCATTGTCCCCTCCTCAGCCCACAGGGGGGATGGTGCTCAGTGAGTCTATAATTTTCCACTGTTCAGTTGGCAGTTTCATGCCTGATTTCCTGTCTGCTATTCAAACTCTGCTCTAAAGATGGAAATACTGTCACCATCTTTTCTAAGTAACGCTCTAGTGTCCAAGTGCTGTGCAAACAATCATTTATTTTCTGTCATAATTCCCAGGATACAGACAGGGAATTCAGGCACTTAAGTTGAATATGCTTATAATGCATTATTCTGAGCTCTCAGTTCTACAAACTTGTCTCATGTTTGTGAGAATACAGAAGATTTTTTGTTAAATCACCACCTTCCTGACTTCACTCACGGTTACATGTGCCCAACACTTCTGCAAATTAGACTCTAGGGCCTCTGTGGGGCAACTGGAAAATGAGGAAAACACAGGAACTGCTTATGGAGAGCCTGGCCAGAGGACTTGTTTGTCACCGCAGGAGAGCTCTGCGGCAGAATGAGAACAGCATCCAACTCTGCAGTCTGCCAGTCCAGGGCGTGAGCAGTAAGATGTTCCTATCTCCTCCTCATTCATTAGACACCTTCCAACCTTTACAACAGACGAAGCAGAGGTCCTGCAGACAACAGGCTTCTTCATGCACAACCCTGAGTCAGTCCTAGGAGAGAAGAGACAGGAAAGAGAGACGAGGAAGGGGTGGATTTGAGCTCTACGTGGGCAGGCGGGAGGGGTGACTGTGCGCTTCCTGTGCTTATTCCGCAACTGGGACTGTGCTGTAAAGGACTTAAATAGACAGAACAGCTCTTTCCTATTTCTGATGTACACATTTCAATGTTTTAAAATTTGTGTTCTTGTTGTAAAGACTAGAAAGAGAAGTTAGGCATAGTAGAAACAAGGCATATATTTCACAGTAACAGTAATTTTTACTGTTCAACTGCTTCCTCAGGGATTCAATGTTTTTTCCTTTCTCCCAGTGTCTCTAAATCAACATTTTATACATTCATGTTACATATGGTCTGTTTCAGGCCAAGGTTATGGTTTCTGATTTAGGTGACATTCTGTGGTCTAGATGAAACATAAAGCCAGACTAGAGGACTACAAACAGATCCCTTTGCCCTCAAAATATGTGAATAAAATAGCCTGGTGGAGCATACCTCTGTGTTCTGCCTTTACTGGGTCACAGTAATACACTGGAGTCAGCTGAATGTAAAAATGTAGCAAGAATTTAGACAGGCTTAAGCTCCACAGAGTTCTTTTGTCAAACATTGTGGTGACTGCCGGTACGCACAGGGAGGGCACCCCAGCCACCTCTTCTACACGCTTTGCAAACACAGGGCACAAGTGCTTGTGGCAAATGCGGCACGAAGAAACATGAGCTCTGGTGCCTTGGTGGGAGCCTGGCACTTTGTCTTAAAATGCTGCTGAGGATAAATTTGAGCAAACACTGGCCTCTGGACTGGAGTGGTGGGACAGAGGTGGGTGCTACTCTTGTGCTGCTCTGGCTACTTGCTCTGTAACCTCTGTCAGAAGAGGTGGAAGAGAGCTGGGGCTGACAGTGACGTCAACTGCTTCAGCAAGGCTCACCAGTGGCATCTGTTGGAGAATTTTTATGGTACTCCTCAAGGTAAATTAAACACACGTTTGTGCTTATAAAAGAAAAATTTAATGAACAGTGTATTGGGCAGAGTCCTACTGCAATACACGGTCCTGTGTGGAATTTGCAAGGATGCATCACAAGCAGGTTCCTTATTGTGAGGAACTGAAGGAGTTAATGTCTCAAATGTTCATTGAAGGAATGAACTGTTTGCCTAAGGAAGCATAGAGTGCATCGAAGGGTGCACGGCTCCACTCCCTTGCACTGATCTTCTTAAGGAGCACTGCTAAACATTGGCTCTATCGTGTAAGCTTGATCCTTTGTATAAATGATGCAGGCCTTGCTAATGACTATACACTTGAAGAAGAGCTAAAGATTGATAAGAGGGGAACATCCTACCCCAGAAGGAGCCAAAGGCTGCATGATTGCCCAAGAAGCATGAAGTCTGTGATAACTGGAAGAGAGAAAGGCGGCAGGGGCAGATCATGACCACTGACTCAACTGGACAAAAGGGTTAATGCACCCCATCCCCCCTCAACGCATGCACAGGACCCATGCTCCACCTTTTCCTCGCCCCTCATGCAAATGAGTTTGTGGAAAACTCACCTCTCTTTGTCTAGTATGCAAATTAGCCGATAAAACGAACTTAAAAGGCGACAGAGAATGTTGCTGGGTGTGCACCCACCACCCAAGATTACAGGACCTGAGACAATGCTGGAATCCAGGGTAGTGATCCAGATTCTTTAATTTTCTTTCTCTCCCTTCCTTTTCTTTTATTTCCTTTCTTTTCTTATAGATTTTTCATTAAGAGGCCACATCGCCTACTATTCTTGCCAAGTTTTAAGTCGTTACTACCACAAGTAAAACATTTTAACCAATCATTTGGTGTTGTTTCACCTTAATTTAACCTGAGGGAATCAGGAAACCTTTACGACTCTCTGGGCTACCCAGTCTGGGTCGTAACACTTATGTACACTTGCACCAGCACCAATCCCTAGAGCAGTTACATGGGGCACCTCAGCCCCACCATGAGTCCATCCCCCAGCCCAGCTCTGCTGCCCAGTGGTGGCCCATGAGCTTGGACCCCCTCACGCTTCCATTCCAGGATGGCTACAAGACAATGCTGAGGCTGTTTCTTATCACCAAGGGAAACTTCACTCCCTTGCAAGAAGTCTGTTCTGTCTCTGGCATTCTTGCTTCCAGCCAGTTTAACCTCTTCCTGAAGCTGAGCCTCCTTGCCCTCCATGCCAGATCATTCCTCAGTCACAAATTACCACAGCTGAGGAGTTATAATGAGAATTTCCCTTTCATGTCTGTCACCACTGAAAGTCTTTAGATCAACCTGAAAATTTTGGGGCAGACTGTCATGGGAACTTGAATTGCCATGAGCCATCAGAAGGCAGCTCATCCAAAGGCATGTATTGGTGTTGGCGCAGTGCCTGCGCTTTTCTGGGGAGCTGTCTCCGCACTGACCCGGCAAGTCAAATGCTTTCCGTAGCTCAGGAGTGGTTTTTTTTGGAAGACTGCCACTGCATTTCTGACTACACCAAACCTATTTAACTTATGAGATCAGTCTTGAGTCATATGGCTACAGGAGTACTGATATTTATTATTTTGTTAAGAAAAGCAATAATTTGTTCCCATTTGTAAACTTTCCAGCTGTTTCATTGCTTCTGTCTTTTACTTTGTGTTTTGTCTTTATCTTCCTCAGCTCCTGTTCTCTGCCATATGTACCTGTCATTCCTCATCCATTAGTTTTTTCTTCCTATGTTACCATGTTCTTTTTGAGTATTTCTTTTTTCATTTTTGTCTTTTTACTTGTGGTTTAAGTCCTTTCATCTGCAAAGCCATAAGAGGTAGATCTCTGGTCTTTGCCTATTTAAATTTAAAAAAGAATATAAAAACATATAGAAAGAAATGGGTAAAATGCAATATTACAGCAATTCTGGTAGTGGAAAGCCAGAATTACTTGTTAAACATCAGCACAGATAGACAGTTTTTCAAATTAGCCATCTGCATTCAGTTGCAATTCAATTTTCTCGGGCCAGAGGGCTGATTCACATGTAAAGCTAGTGGGCTGTGCTTTGGACAGCTTATTTTTGTAGTCCCATATTCATCTCTTTTTAATCTAATCTGTACAGTTGAGCAGCCTCACACTTTGAAGTTGCTTTCATACTGTGTCTATCACAACACCATGCCTTATTTTTCCTTTCTTCTGCACAATGAAGACATTGTTCACTGCCACAGTTCCCTTTAGGAAAAAAAAAAAAAAAAGAAAAAAAAAAAAGAAAAACCAAAAAGAAAAAAGCTTTGGCTGCATAGAAATATGATCATGAAGAGCAATATATCACAGAACAGGATTGAAGCTGACTGGCAGATTTCTGCTGCAATATAGAATGGCACTCACTCTTCAGTTCTTCACTTGTATCCTCCAATAAATACTGTAATATAAAAAGTAGCACATAGAGATTGGGAAAATATAATATTCAAGTAATTCTTGTAGTAGAAGGACATCTGTATTTTCTCTTGGAAGAGTAAAATGTGGCTCAGTCTCATAGCTGTGTGCCCCACACTTCACCAGGTTCTTCGCATTTTGGGCAGTCCAATGAAGCTTGGATCTGCATTAAAAGACACATTTATGTGCAACTGTTCTAGGCAAAATTTTCCATACCTAGGCAACAGACTAGCAGAAATCCACCAAGGATGCTCTCAGAGAATGATCCCTGTGTTCATGTATAGATCCAAGGGAAAAGTGATAGAGGATCCTGAAACAAGAGAGAAACTGTCCAGGGAAAGCTATGATGATGACTTCCCTCTGCCCACCAGGCAGCCCCCAGTGTTTCCACCCTGCAGATCCTTTCCAGCTATCATTGTTAATCCAGCTTCTCCATTTCCCCAAACTTCTGGAGACTTATCCAATCCCAAAGTGGCCACAATAGCCACTGAAATCACCACCAGGGAAACTCACTGATGGTTTCCAACTACTAGTTGCCTGTTGGCCTTTGTCTCCCCTTAGATCTGCAGTGGCAATAGCCTGAAGGAAGAGTCCCCACTGTGACAAGTCCCAAACTGACTCCCAACCAAAGTGGTGTTCCACCAGTAAGGTTGTGGTCCTTTTGGTTGCCTTCCATACTGCAGCGATGGAGGGTGCCACTGCACAGGGTGATTGCTTCAGGAGCAAAAGAAGCTCATAGCCAACCTCTCAGCAACCTGATGCAAAGTTTGCTGAACTGGCACAAATCCAAGCTGCAGGACCAGAGAGATACCAGCACCTGCACAGAGAAGATGGAAACAGCTGTAAACAACAGAGTGGTTCTGAAGATGCCATCCTTCTCACAGAATAAGTACTGGTCTCACTGGTTATTTTTAATATTTTCTTACATGCCTGCCCAGTCCTTTACAAACTGGCCAGCCAGTCTCCGCCTTCTCCTATTATGTTGTCAAAGCCTTGCAGCTGTCTTTCAGCCTGTTAAAGCTAAAACCAGACTGATTTCATCTAGATGACTGCCTTGGAAGGGAGAACAGCAAAACAACCCTTCTCTCTTATTATCCTTCGGTCTCCATTTAAGGTATCCGTTAAACCAACAGTCAAGGTATCTGTGAAAGCGTTTGGTGCTTTCTTGTTGGTGGTTGAGCCTCTTTGCTGATCTGCAGCCTTTGTTTAGACTTGCTTGGCCAGCTTTTTATATTTTCCCTGACAATCGTGAAATTCAGATGTCCAGCAAGACACATGCAATAGTATCTTACTTGGATATGTAAGTAAAAAGGGGGAAGGTCTCACATATGTTTGTAGAAATAAACTTGGATGTACATATTTTAGCATTTTAGTTTGCATTAGGAGTGCAAAGCAAACCTTCCGGATGTCCCCTCTTATAATGCTTTGGTTTGCATTTGGTGAGGCAGGCTGGGAATTCACAAAGTGCATTTTTTTATTTTAGATGAATGTAAACCTTTGCAGGAGGACATCTAGTCTGTTCTGCTGGTCCATTGGGCCAGAGAGCTAGTGTAAAGACAGAAGAAGAAAACAAAAACTATGGATAGAGTGGACATCAGGTCTTCAGCACCATTTCACACCACTTGCTACTGCTGATATAAACTTGGATATGCAGGAACCTTCCAACATCTCAATCTCTGTGGCTTCTAAATGGAGACATAAAGTGAGTTGTGAATATGAGGTAGGGGACATGAATTAAGAGCTACATTTAATGGATGGCTAACTCAGGCAAAAGTGTAACTAGTAAGCTACAATGGTATGTGGGAGACACACTTTTTTTTTTTTTTTTTTTTTTTTTTAAAGGAAGAAAGAAAAAGCAGCGTAAGAAAAGCAAAGCAAAGCAAAGCAAAGCAAAGCAAAACAAAGCAAAGCGAGGCAGAAGGTGCTGTTACATTCCCTGCTCCATCTGCTGGGGCAACCCAGAATAGCTTGTCATGTTCATCCAGACAACTGTACTGTAGTAATCTACTAGCTTGTTACCTAGCTACCTTTGTCCCAGTAATTATTCGGTAGTACTGAGCTGCATCATTTTTGTAATCACATCTGTGCTTTGATTTCTCCCTGTTCAATGTTTTGAGTGCCTGTAATTAGTCTTTTAGGTGTAATAGGATAATATAGAAGCTGCTGTTTTGTTATCAAATGATACAATTTGACTCCAGAGTTTAGAAAAAAAATTGCTTTAAGATGCAGTTTGCTGCACTGAGTGAGTAGTAATAACTCCTCATGGTTTAGTTTGCATCCATTTCCTTTCCCTACTTCGGTTCCCATCTCAGTTCTCTTTTGTCTCTGCTTTCATAATTGCTCTCTTTCTTTACAGTTTCTTCACTGTGATACCTAGAAAAAAGTAACTTACTTAAATCTGCATATTCCTAATTTTTACCAGCAGCCATAGGTTTATTAATTAATTTTTCTACAGTTTTAAGGAAATTTGTCATGCCAGAATGGAACATATTATTAAAATACTCTCATTCAAATGGAAGGATGGTATTTGTTAATGAGATTTAGTTTATAATGCTTGGTATTAAAGGGAAGATAGTGGCATTGTAAGTTCCAGGTTTTGATGGAAAGGTTACTAAATTTTGAATTGACATTCCAAAAGAACAAAGAAAATCCCAGAGAGAAAATTAACTGATATGGTGTAAGCAAGCAAAGTTCATTATTTGATATATGAGCACATTCAGAGGATACTCTGAGATAAATATGTAAATATTAACTTGGTCATTAGAGGAAACATCTGTCCATACTATTTAAATGCTATGGGGCAATTGAAACAGGATGCAAATAAACCCGGTTCCCAAGCCTGTCCAACTTTATAACCCACCAATGTTGATTACCCTAATGCAAATACAAGGCATTGTATATGCAGAGTGCTTTATAATGAAACAAAATGACAGGGTCAAAGATATCACAAAGATATCAGATTACAAAAGAGTTGTATCTCTACCATACTACATTCAAACAATCTACAGAAAAATAAATAATAATTTTAAAAAAGAAATCTGAGCATGCTATTTTCCTGGAGCCAGATGACTCACAAATTTTGCAGAAGGCAGAGTACAATGTAGACAAAATCTGCCCTTCGAATAACCATGACAGTTGCTAAAATAGAGCTGTAGCATGACACTGTAGTAGCATGAATTTATTATAGATAGTGTAGATCATTAAATAATTAAACTGATTAGGATTATTCTCTACAGCATCTTTAATATAATTTTCCTCATTTTCTTTTAGATACTCTATTCTTATTCAGGTATACAAGACTTCTGCCTTTTCCATTGACCCAAGAAAATCAGGGAAAAGGTGAATCCAGCTAGGGATCTGTTGTGATTTTTTGGGGGATTACAATCTCTCTGGGGAAGAAACTAGATTTCTGGCATGATCACTTGATAACAACAGTTAGTTTATGCTCTTTCAACAGAGGTCTAAAATGGTAGAGAGACTAAAATGGGATCAGAAGAGGCAGCAATCAAGAGGTGCCGTAATTCCATTTCCTAGTAGTATTTTTTCCTGAAGGGGAAGCACAAAAAACTGGAGTGCAATGGAGGTGAGACACAGCACTTTATAGCTTATCTGCCATTAACTGCTCCCTTTGAGGGCAGGTCTTTTCCAAAGCACAGCTGGGAACAGTGATGAGCTCTGAAAACCATGGTGAAAGCAGACTGGGCAATGACACGCCATGGTTGGAGGTCAGGTCTGTTCTTGCTAGTGGACATGGTAGTGAGCGTTCTCTCCTCTGTGCCTGGAGCATCGCTGATGCTTTCCAGTTTCTAGACATATGGTGGCTGAGGCTGGACAAGGACCTTCAATTTCAGGACTGTCCCCTCAGTACAGGATCCTGTGTGATGTCATTCCTCTCTACAAACAGCTACTTCTCACGGCTGGAGAAAAGTAAAACCCTGATTCTGTTGAAGTCAACGGCAACATTTGCAGTGACCCCAGAAAAGGCAGGTTTTCAGCTCAGCCCTCAGGAACCTCAGCAGTCTTGCCCAGCATATCAGCACAGACAGCAATCCATGCCTCCAAAACATCCACACTCTGAACAAACCTAAGTCACTCTTCCCCAGAAACTAGTAGTATGATAGCTTGTCAGGCTATACTTGTATGTAAATACAAAGAAAAATACATAGGCATGTAGAATAAATACCATTTTTGTTTTATAGAAAGAAGAAACAATACTGAATAGCACAGTTCAATGACTGCTATAGAACACAACACACAAGTGCCATTCAAAGAGGTTTACCAGTAGGTGGTGACATATAATTATTTATTAGGAGTTTTCTGTCTGCAAAATGTTCTGAGCTACAAGAAGCTATGCTGTACGCTGTGCAACTTTTTGTTTAGGTTTTCCTTTCATATTGCTCCACATTTCTGAGCTATCTTTCACATGTTTCACAGCTGCAGAAATGTTTCATAGCTGCAATTGCATCTCCTGGCACATCAGACTTCTGCTCTGTGAGCTACAGGGCTGCCTTCACACTGCTGAGCTGGTTTTTTTGTGCAGTTTCAGTGTTTTCCATCTGTTGATGAAAGATATTAGCATGGTTCTCATTACACATGCAAGAGAAAGAAGTCAATCATTTCTTTATAGGGTACGCCTCTTATTTACTTCCAGTGAATAAACAGGTTTTATAGTTAGCTGTGTGCAAACTTGCTATTTACCGCCAAATGTAAACATCAGCCTCTCGTAACTCCATCACACCCTTCTGTGCACAAGTGCTCCCAAGTTATGAAGCCATCAGTAGCCCTGGAAAAAAATTATTTGCCTCAGCTTGGCCTATGTATTATTGCTTGTTTAAATACCATGTGTGGGTTATGATTGATGAAAGCCATGTAGCTACAACATATGAGATGAAGCTGGGGTTTGGATGGTTGGTGAGCTGTTTCCGAGCAGCTGTGCAAAGCAAGCCAGAAGGCTTCTCTTAGGCTTCAGGAATCACTGCAGAAGTGAGCTGGGCCTGTTTGCTTTATGGGAACAGTATTGGCTCCATGGAGGCCACAACCAAACATACTTCACCATCTGGAGCAGAGGTGATAGATAAGAGTGGTCCTGGCAGCCTCTGCCCACAGCCAGCGGGCATATCTACGTGAAAAATGTCTGCTGTCCTCTTGGGGAAAGTGATGCAATGTGACCGTGCATTAGTCTCGACACAAGTTCTGGCCCTGAAGACACAAGCAGAGCCATATCTCTGCTGACCTTGCAGCTGGTGTGACAGCCAGGCTGAGGTGATAAACACATCATACTGGGTAAAATGTCAGCACGCTGCTCTGTCTTCACTACGTTCTCTTAAGTTGGTCTTTTTGGACTGGTTCTAGCTCAACCAAAAGGCTTAACCAAAACGTCAAATGACAGTTGTTAAAAGGTTTTGCATTTTTTAACTACTACACAATGCACTGCTGAGTTTCTCCACTGTTCTTAAGGGATGAACACCCATATTCAAACCTGCAGTGACAAAGGCTTATACATTCAAAGATACATGGTGCTTTATTCCTGCTGATGTCATTTGCCTGAGTCTTGAGCCCAAGTCCTGTCACTTCTTTGCACTAATACTCTTCTTACTGTTTATGACAGGAGTCTGCCTCACAAAGCCAAGGCCAAACAAGTCCATACATTTTTTCTGACTGCATCCATAACTCCTGTGGGCTGCCCTTTTGGGCTGGGGCAAGAAAGTTAACCTCATACACAACAAACAATGTGCTGCAGTAAATGTAATATCTGTCAACATGAGGGACAACACACGACCTTCAAGTCCTGCTGTACAGATTGGTGGCAACTGCCTGAGCTTTGGCAGTGGTAAATGGGACCCAGTATCCAGCCAGATGTTGTGTCTCTGTCTGAAACTGAAGCACACCAAAATACCATATCCAGAATGTCAGGGCACTCTACTGGTGCTGCTGAAAAATCAGGAAAGCCTAATACCCACTGATATAAATGAAAGGAGATTCACACTGCTCATCTGCTGAATTTGGGGGAGTATCTGTGGCAGACAACACTCTTGCTTACATTTATCACAAAGACATATGTCACAGGCTGCAGCCTACTATAGTACTGGCTGGCTTTGGGGCTGTAAATTGGCCTATTTAAGAAATCAGGTGGGAGATGATCTAGAACTATGGAAGCACCTCAAACTATGCAAGAGTGACTCTGTTCAGTCATAATAGTTATTTATCAAGGGTGCTGCCACATAAGGGTCCCTTAAATAGAAAAGAGGGGGTGTATTTGATTTTCCTGAGAGAAGAAGCAATTATTTAAGGTAGGCTGCCAAGCTGCTCCTGTTCTCTGCCTACATCTGGTTACATTTTGAGCACTATTACATATGTACAAATCAAAAAGAGAAAGAAGGTGGGCAGCTTTAGAGAAGTCACTCCTATTGTGGCAGCAGGATGCTATTTATAAATGATGTTATCATCACACTGTGGTACAACTACCCAAAGCATGTACGGAAAAGGCAAGTGTGACTGGCAGCTCTACTTGGTGCAACACATGATGGTGTGAGGAGACAGAAGTATCTGTTGCTGGTTAAGCATTATTCTTGTGTTAGACACAAAACTGACAGAAGCTTCCAACTTTCTGTTCAGTGTTGTTTGGACATAAAAAGTCTGAGACCTACACATACACTAAGAATTAGATGCCAAGATAATAAAATTATCATACTTGTTTAGGATGAGGAAGTGGTAGGATGTAGTCAAAGATGACACCCAGAACTGAAATTTCTCATAATGGAAACAAGCAGGAAATGGGAAAGCATGGCTTTTATAAAGCAATTCTGTTATAACAGGCTAAATTCTGATGGTGAAAAAGCAGCTTTTCTAGGAAAATAAAAAAAATGCCTGTGCTTAAATGGAAATGGGGTGGGGGACTGGATCTTGAGCTGACACACAAAAGGAGTTGGCTTTTAGTGAGGGCAAACCTCAATGCTGTAAGCAGAGTTTATTTCTTCAGTAGAGCAACTTTAAAATTGTCTCAAATGTAATGGCATGTGCACAGAGTTACCTCATGACTCACTGCCTTCCTTGGTTTGAAGCCAGGACAGTATTCCCATCTGCCAGATTTGCAGCTTGGTGCCTTCAGTGTAGTGTTCGATTTGGACAGCAAAAGGTCCAAATCTTTACTGTTTTATCACACAGCTGTAGGGACACCAACAAAAACTCATACAAAAGCGAGCCTGAAAAAGTGACTAAAACCCATCAGTTTCTCTCTTAGAAACATATTAGGCCCTGAATGACTAATGAGCCATCACTATATGCTACCTGAGCTACCTCCTCGATGTCATGATGCCAGGTGTTAGGAGCAAGCCAGAGTTTGAACTCTCAGCACTCAGCAACAGGAAGGGAAAAAGGTTTAATGGGAAAATAAATGGTGATCCAAGGATAATAAAAAAAAAACAAACCAGTATGGTTGTCTAATCCTGCTTTCTTCTCTCTCACACTGCATTATAGAAAGCCCATTTTTTCCTTTCTACCAGAGAAACATTGTTAGAGGGAGCAAGTCCATGTCCACAGCCACCCCTTTTCCCACGGCATAACCCCCACCATTCCCTCTCATAGCAGCACACCAGAGCCAGGGCAGCCCACCAGAAGGAGAAGGGAGTGAGTGAGCAGGCTGGCAGCTGAAGGACCTGCAGCCACCATTCAGGCCAGTCTGAGTCCTCTGGACACCTGTCAGTAGCCATTTCATATATTGCTAAACTTGAACTATAAACTGCAATTAGTAAATCTGCAGGATAGTTCAAAACACACCCGACAGACCTTCAAATTATCAACTATTACAGCTCTTTGATTACTTTGGAACCGCTACTGATATGTGACATCAGCTCAAGGGCATGTCTGCAACTGTCTGCATCAACCGAGTGAAACTCTCTGCAGAAAGATGTCAGAACAGAGACAAAACTGGCTCTCTCCAGAAATGGTTAATCAATAGCTTGCTAGGTTGGCTGAATGCCATTAGATACAGTGGTGCACCTACTGTATATAAATTGTAACCTGTCTTCTGTATCATTCTCAGTCACCTCTCCTGCCATACTGGTAGTTACCAGTTTTCAACTTGGAAGTTTTTGGGCATTACCAGAAATGTTCATAGCATCATGGATCTGGGGAACAGTGATAATACTCTGTTGTGGGTTTTGGTTTCTTCTAGGGAGGAGGAGAAGGTAAGGAATCTATTTGTAAATGAATCTCAGTGTACCTAGCCTTTATTTCTGTCAAATATACTATGTACATAGCTAAAAGAAGTGTAATCTTAACTGTCAGAGGGACAGATGAGGGATAGCATGGGCAACACTGTAGTTTGGTCTTTTGATTTATAATAGAATTTTTCTGTACAAACTTTTTAGCAATAGTGAGGTAATGCCTAGACATAGCTGTAGATACAAATCTATGCATAAATGAGGTACTTCAAATATGAATATGTATGTTCCGATTTCCTGAAGTACTGCATTGTAATCACAGCTAATACCTACTTATATGTAATTATAGTTTAATACCTACTTACAAACATTTGCATATTATCAGTCTGTCATATTCAGTAACACCGTTGTAATACAGATAATATTTATGTACCTTACTATGTTGAATACATATTCCTTAAAAGCATTCATTCTACTGGCACATTTACATAAGGAGCAAGTAGTTTGCTCACCTGTTGTAATTTTGTATTTTTCATCAGTCATTTTCTTGTTTTACTTTAAAAAGTTTGATAAAAAAGGTGAAAATAGTTAACTTCAGATAATAACCATTAGGAATTTACTACAAAACCTAATGTATTATCTGAACATTTTTTTAGCAGCTATGGTGTCCTTATGCAGGAAAGTGGTTTTCTGACTCAAAATAAAAAATATCATTTAAATATATGCTTCACTTTAAGCATATGTTTCACTTAAAGCGTGTGCTTAATGACACTTTGCCTGAAAGACTAACTCATGCTTACTGAAGACCATGGCAAAATTCCCACTGTTTTCAGCAGGATCTGGTCCAAATAGGATATGCCAATAATAACAACCTTTCTACACTAAAAGGCTATTCCCCTTGGTATTCAAATTGAATTGTGGATACCGTTGCCCAAAAATGTATCAGACAATATTAGTGGGATGGATTATTCATTTATGGGAGAATTACATAACTGTGCATGTTAACTAATGGCAACAATTCTGCATATAAATAGGTGAAAAATATACTCCTGATCTAGGGAAAAAAAAAGATGACATAATCAAATTGTGGTTTATTATGTTAATTATAATACAGGCTGTTAAAGTTATTCTTTCTTACATACCATAGACCTCACAATAGGCTTAGTCCTTAAGGAGGAGAAAATGATTTGTCAATATACTATTTGTTTGGGGTTTTTTCTGCATTTTTTTCACATTACAAAAAGCCTAACATCAGTATTTTACTTACCTGGTAGTCCTGGAGAAGAGATCTTTATACATACTTATAAATTCAGGTTTTGTTTGTGTTTTGTAGGCGACAAGGTGAGCCACCACTTGAAAATGGATTCCTTCCATACCTGGGCTGTGCCTTGCAGTTTGGTGCCAACCCCCTTGAATTCCTCAGAGAAAAGCGGGAGAAGCATGGCCACATTTTCACTTGCCGAGTAGCAGGGAAATACATTCATTTCCTCACTGACCCTTTTTCATACCATGCATTGATTCGCCAGGGAAAACACTTGGACTGGAAAAAGTTCCATTTTGCTACTTCTGCCAAGGTACCCCGTTAAAAATGGTTTTAATATCTAACATGCAAAGTATCTGCTGTCAGGACAGATGTACCCAGTTAATCCCTATATCATAACTATGCCTTTGGAATAGAATTGGTTTTACATTTCTGCATCTTTATTGGTTTAAAACATTGGGGTCTTTTCTCCCCTTTCCTTAATGGAAATCACCATAAAGGTGATTCGGATTGTCCAAGAATGACATTATTTAGCCATGTAGTATCTCAAAGTGCTAAAGCAGAAATACAATTTGCACCATCTGCAAAATTATGATATAGCTTGCCAAAGCTGAAACCTTCTTCAGGAGGTTCTCACTACTATGGAAGATTTGATCCTAATGCCTTAAAAAAATATGCAACAGAGTAGGAGCTCAGTCAAACTTACTGAAGTAAGCAAAAAGGCTCCTGTTGATATCAGTGGGAGCTGAATGAAGGTCTAGGTAACCACATGCATTTATTTGTAAGCATCTATTCAAATCTATTTTTCATTTGCCTACTTAACTGCTATGGTTCGCTGAGAAAGTATCAGTTCTACTATTAACAGCCCTTATTATGCTTCCCTCTAGTAAGCTATAAAGTTTTACTTTGGCTTTAATTCCTGTTAGACTTTATCATTGAGTTTATGATGGGCCTTATTTATCATGCATAAAATTTATTTTGTGACAGGCTTTTGGACATGGTAGCATTGACCCAGCAGAGGGAAACACCACTGAAAATTTTCATCAGACTTTCATTAGAACCCTTCAGGGCAATGCTCTAGATGCCCTCATTGAAGCAATGATGGAAAACCTACAGTACGTCATGTTGCAGTCAAGAACATCTAAACTTCAGTCTAATACCTGGGTGACAGAAGGACTTTATACGTTCTGTTGCCAGGTGATGTTCGAGTCTGGCTTTTTAACGCTTTTTGGTAAAGAATTTAATTCAAATAATGACAAAAATCCATCATCAAAGCAGGAAACTGAGAGAGCTCATATCCTAAAGGCCCTTGAAAACTTCAAGGAATTTGATAGGATCTTTCCAGCCCTAGTGGCGGGGCTGCCTATCCACCTTTTCAAGAGTGCTCACAGCGCACGTGAGAAGCTAGGAGAAGCACTCCTCCACAAGAACCTCCTGAAGAGGGACAACCTCTCTGAGCTTGTCACCCTCCGCATGTTCCTGAATGACACTCTGTCAACCTTTGATGACATGGAAAAAGCAAAGACCCACGTGGCAGTGCTCTGGGCCTCACAAGCCAACACCATTCCTGCCACGTTTTGGAGCTTGTTCTATCTCCTTAAGTAAGTCCCAATGCTTCCTCTTTCCAAACAAGAAAAATGTTTGTTATCTTTCAGAAACCAGTTCATTAATACAAGCAAATTCCACTGCTTGGTACCTCATCAGTGTCAAAAAACTCACTGATTACAACAGAAGTGGCATGTTGTTCCAGACTTCCACAGAAACCCCCTTCACTCGTCTGAGATCAAATAGTGGTACCACAGAGCAATTCTGTAGAAGTTTTTTTTAAAAAAACACTCCAGGGGAATGCTACACTTTGTCAAGACAATTTTGGGTCAAATCTACATGATATGACATTAAAAGTGCTGTTTACAGTCAGAACATTAATTGTATTGAAGGCTCCCAGTATAATTGGACATTTTTACACCATCTTACTAGAGCAGGCAAAATGAGCTTTAACTTCATTATTGTTTTCACAGACACTTAATAGAAAATAGTTTATACATTGATAGATCTTACTGAGGTTGCAGTGCAGACTGCAGCTGCTGAGCTTGTTACTCATGAGAGGAGTGCACAGTTCAGATAATACTACTAAATGTCCATTTTAGAGTGGGCCTCTGTGGAGTGTAATCTACCTCAACATAACTAACTCTTAAGTATGTATCTAAATTGCTGACATTTTTATTTAGCCACTGGCTTGCACCCTCATATGTACCTGCCAATGCTAATATCTGAGGTTCTTTAGTACTTTTCACTCCAAGAATGAATTGGCTTTAGGTCTTCTGGCCTTGGAGTCTTTTAAAACCTTGATTGATTGTGTCTTCATCAAGACACTATTGCATCCTGTATTATTATCTATACATATTTCACCATAGCCCATGGATTCTGTGTATGTAAGAAAGTCTAGACAGTGATGGATACTATATGGACTTTTAGTATTAGGAAGATTCTTTTCAGTTAGACATCATCCAGGATAAGTGATGTTATAAAACTGATCTATAACACTATTCCTACATTTTCTGCCTGCAGTGGGGCTATTTGCTAATCTACAACTGATTGTTCTATTTCTTATTCTTGGCATTCCTTTTTAGTGACATTACTGTTTATTACCTGAGGTCTGCACATCAGTTCTGTCCCACTTGTCATTGGAGACAGAATCAAATACTTGGGGTTCTTTTCCTTTTTTTGAAGCTATTGTACCTCTGCCAAGACATGAAAAAGTGTCATTGCAGCATTAGCTGCAACATTTTAATTTTAGAAGGTTGTACTTGTCAGCTAGCAAACTAAATTTTAGTCAGGAAGAAAGTTAATGGCAAAACTGCTTTTTTAAAGCATTCTTAAGTGTAAAATCATGTTATTCTTCTGCTCTTTTGATCTTAGGAGTCCAGAAGCAATGAGAGCTGCTACCAAAGAAGTGCAGAGTACTTTGGAAAGTGCCGGAGAAAAGATCAACTTAGATGGCAACCATATTTCCTTGAACCGAAAACAGCTGGATAATATGCCAGTACTAGGTATGATTATTTTATGCAGGAGTACCAGAAATCACCCCACAATTTTCACCGTCTTCTATTTGTTACCATATAAATGCTTGCTATGGAATGACTATGGAATTAGCCAATAAACACCATAACAAAAACTTGTATGTTCCTTAGCAGTAGCCAACCCATTCAGTCTTCCCAATTTCCCAGGTGGTACTGAAAGTATCAAAATTCACATGAACAGCACTTTTTCGTGGGTAATGGCATATCTCAATACTGCTACACAGCTACATAACATAGTATTGGAGACCCATGGATAATTCAGAAGAATATTTTGTTTAGTAATGCATTTAGATCAAATAAAAGGGTGTTGCCAAATTTTATATCCCAATTCTTATGATGTGAAGCAATATCTTCTAATACCATTACTTTTATTTCTTAATATTTTTCAAATTATAGGCACATTTTTCAAAAGTGTCCAAGTTACAGAGAGTTTTGAAAATGTCACCCTTTAACTACTGTTGCTTTTTTTTTAAAAAAAAAAAAATCTGCTTATGTTGAAACAAAATAGAACAAGTTACTTTTTATGAGTACTGGTTTTTATGTACCACCTCTTAAAATTTCAGAAAATCCTGATCACTGTACTGTTTCTTCTTCTTGTTATGTTTCCAGTTTTAACTGGTTTGTACTGTATCTCAGAGTGGAAATATGTCTCACTTTCAAATATTCTGTTGCACCAACTATGGG
Source organism: Strix aluco (assembly GCF_031877795.1). Taxonomy (NCBI): domain Eukaryota; kingdom Metazoa; phylum Chordata; class Aves; order Strigiformes; family Strigidae; genus Strix; species Strix aluco. The sequence continues at coordinate 41,609,665 of NC_133931.1, forward strand.
TATTTTTCTAGGGGAAAGCGGATTATGTTCTTGGTGTTATCTGCAGAAGGGGTAATATGCTAAAAAGAAATGAGAAAGATACTTTCCTAGGCATTTAGAAAGTTATTGTTAAAACATTTCTTCTAATAAATGCAGGGTTTGATAATGGGTCTGAAATACTTCAAAATGCATGACCTCCCCCAAGGACATACACATACTATTTCCATGGTAATCGTTCCTTTTCCTCTCCCGATAGACAGCATCATCAAGGAGGCAATGAGGCTATCAAGTGCATCCATGACTTTCCGAGTTGCCAAGGAGGATTTCACTTTGCACTTAGAGAATGATTTTTACAACATTCGCAGTGATGACATTGTAGCTCTTTACCCTCAACTGTTGCATTTTGATCCAGAAATCTATGCTGATCCCTTGGTAAGTATTTATCAAAATTCATTAAACTCTGAGCTCTAGCAGAAGTTAACATGCCTTTAAATAGAGCATTTATCATGGGTCCCCCTATGATTGGTTTTCTGTTGTACTCCAGAGAGTCTGTTCTTACACCTGGAGACGTAATGATAGGCAAGAAAAAGAATAAAGTCAGTGCAAGCACTACCTGCAAAACATGATTTGGCGTAACCAAAAAGTGTGCTTCCAGCCCAAGACAGCCTTTTACTTACTGCTTTCCTTAGTGAGGAAGGATCACCATTATGAGGGGGGGTTAAGGGAGGACAAGGATAAGGATAATATTTTCCCAAAGGCACAGAATGAGAAATCTTCCAGTTCTGCTGTGTGAATAAGGATGCAGGTTATAATCCTTATTTTAAGAGGTCAGAAGAGAAAAGAAGAGTTATCAGCAAAGAACCTGGGATCATGTCCCACATACCAGAACTTCTCAGGGGCTACCATCTCCAAAACAGCACCATTGGGCCTGGCACTACTGTACCATGCTTTTCTTTCCCAGTCTGCATTTTGTGTCTTAATGGCATTATCTAGTCTTTGGAGGTATTCAGATATCAAGTAACTCTTTTGTGGGTTTAATTACAGACGTTCAAATATGATCGCTTTCTCAATGAGAACGGAGAAGAAAAGACTGACTTCTACCGCAATGGTCGCAAGTTAAAGTATTACTATATGCCATTTGGGACAGGCATAGCAAAATGCCCTGGAAGGTTATTTGCCGTCCATGAAATTAAACAATTCTTGGTTTTGATTTTTTCATATTTTGAGATAGAGCTTGTGGACAATAATGTGCAATGTCCTTCTTTAGATCAATCCCGTGCAGGACTGGGTATTTTGCAACCAGCCAATGACATTGATTTCAGGTATAGACTGAAATGCCTATGAATATATATATTATACATATAAACTATGTACTATATAACATATACTTTATGTATATTTTATGTATATATGCAAATGAAATGTTGCAAGTCTTGGGGAAATTCTATATGAAGATGTTAATTCATCAATCTAATGGAAAATGCATAAGGTATACCACTATGGTACCGGCATGCAGTGGGTTTGATGCACTATGTTGATTACAAATGTCTCCCCTTTTACCAACCATTTTGAAATGCAAGTTAAGATTTTGAACTGTGTGTGTACAGTAGTTCTTTTTTTTCTGTCAGCAAATACTTTCCCAGAGTTAGCTAGAATTCCATCAGCTAATTCAAAATAATTGTCAAAATTCAGCTACAGTTAAAGCATATTCTTTTTTGTAACTGAAATGTTGGGGGTGGTGGTTCTCCCCACAGGTGAAATAAAATTTTTGTTGTGTAAAGGCAGATTCGCAGTGAGGAAGAAAGAGTTTCCTGGGGAAGTACCTTTATGGTTTTATGAAAAACTAGAAAAAGACTTGAGGAAAACCTACAAAAATGTTCACGTTCTAGTGAAACTGAAAAACTTGTATTATATTCATTCTAATATACTTCTTTTCAGAAAGCTGTAACTATTAAAATAAATGATATTGGCTGAACCAAATGCATCTCTAGACTGTCATTTTAATGTCTTAACTATCAAAGATCTATGCACTCATCCAAAGCCACCTAATCCAGCTTTAAATAACCAGCTCAAATGCCAATATGGAGATAAATAAATAGCCAACATATATTCACCAGTGGTTCTGGTTGGATTTTGCACCATTGTCTGAACTCTATATTTCCATAAGCCTCCATTGGTCATACTCCCAGGTCTTCCTAGTCTAATTGCATTAAAGTTATCATGGATAGTATGCCCACACATTTCATTTTTAGTGGTGGTGTGCCCATAAGAACGATTGTTCCAGGAATAATAGAATTTGGTTCTCTGTAGCATCCTTGTCCTTTCCTGCTGCAAATGATGGATGGATGTCACAAAAGTCCATTTTTTAATGAAACTTCTTCAGGCTGAAAGAGATAGTTTTCTTATCATCTGCCAACGAAAAGAACAAATGGACTTAAAATATTATTATTATCCTTTTTTTGTATGTTTCTAAGGACTTATGGTCTGACCTTTTCTCCTTGACTCAAAAGTAAGTCTCATCACAGAAGATTAGATGCAGGACTATTAGATACTTTCAAATTTCACATTCTGGCAAGACATCCAGTCTAGCTGATAGAACTCTTCGTAAACATGGAATTTTGTATTGAGTCCTAGAACTGCTTTCTCTTCTCACTATCCACTGTGCTAAATATTCAAAGACAAATAAAAATATTCTGTAGTGTGTGATTATTTATTACCTGTGTTATCTTCGTAATTTTATTTAATCTTTTTTCATTTTCTAAGAACAGAGAACACCAATTTGTTGCCATTTGCAATATGTATAATATTAAACTATTATGTATAATGCAAGTGGTTTTGAATTATTTAGTTCCCTTGGTAAGTGAAGTATCCACTCTTCAGGTACAGCTTGTTTTCATACTTCTGTCAATTATATTTTTGTATGATTTATATAAATTATAGCACATTCAGTGAAAGCTAGTACTGATTCAGAGAACACATGAAAGCCTGACGTTATCATTATTACATGTGCCCTGGCACACACTATTACCATTAGACTGTCTACCCCCCCTTCTTAAACAGATCCTGCTTAAAACAACAGTTTTTGAGGGTACAATGTTTTAAGCAAAATACCTTTCCTTGATGAAAGGGAATTCAACATAGAATTACAACAGCAGATAACAAAAGATAAGGACTGCTAAACTAATTATAGGCTCTCTGGAAAATTAAGCCTTCTTTTACATCCTCTTGTCTCATTCAAACTGACTGCTCCAGACTGCTCTGACTGTGGTTTAATGTTTTCTTTCAGCTTCCTTGGTCTATGAGAAATTTAAGTATTCAGTAGCTCCTAGAGCTGATCTGACTTTCAGCTACCCAAGTGTGGGAAAATAATGGAAGATTGGCGAGGAGGATTGTAAACACGCTCAAGTGACTTGCAGCTGAGGTGTCAAAAAACCACATATATCATGCTAATAGTTGTTTGGCCTTGTGGTTAGAGAAGTAGAACCTCTGTGTTTAGATAACATAGGCCTGTGATAGACTTAGAGGCACCCTATCGAACATGCTTGAGATTCCTGCCCTGCTGTGGGAAAGATCAAAGCACAGTGATGAACTAAGCCTGCGCGAATCCCTGATAAACAGGTGAAAACAGCAGATTTGATGATCCTCTAGCATAGACCAAGCTCTGCAGTGCCTGTGACCCCACCTGTGTGCCTCTGCCCGGGTGCTGTTTTGGGGATCCCCCAGTTGGTGAGGTAACAAAAATAAATTTACTCTTTGCATTTCATCCATGGTTTTGTGGTTGTTCCTGCGTCCTGCCTGTGCTTGCTCACACACCAGGGAATACCAGCAGTAGAGAACTGAGGGGAAGGTAAAAACACCACAGGATTCACCCTGCAGATTAAAATCAAGTTCTGAACATTTTGGGGAAGCTCTTGACTTTATCGCCAAGTGTCAATGCTCTCAGAGACAGCACAGGAGATGCAAAAGCCAGCAACTCCGTGTCTTGGCACTTCTTCCTCCTTCCCCTGCCATGTGATAATCCTGGTCCACTGGAATTATGTTCTCAGGACTTTGCTTGACTGGCCAAATCTCATTACTCAGTCTCCCCACTATGCTGACAGTGTGTGCATTAGGTCTGATGACTGTTTTCTTTCCCGGGACTCTAAAACCCACTCTTCCCTCATCCTCTAATTCTTCCCCTTGTTATATTCCATTTTCATTCCTTCTGGATAGTTGCTACATGGGCAGAGCTACAGAGGTAATAGGAAAGATATTGGTGTGGTCTCTCTGGTCCTTCAATCTCTTCATAGGGACTTCAGCATTTTAACTAGAAGTTCAGCTAGGAGGAACCATGGCACATTTTTCATTGCAGCAGACATATAGGGAGAAGCTTCAGTTTCTGTTTGAGGTTTACTTTTTTGTTGCTTTTTTCAGTGAGCATTAGATCAGTCTTTAATGTTCAATATGTACCAGATAAATGCTACAAATACGTTAGGTTTTATCTATAGCCTTCAGACAATTTTGCACCAAGAAGATGAAGAGCAAGCAAATAAAAATTGTGAAGTTCTGTCAGGCTGGACTTCTATTTACAGATTTATGTTTGACTTTGAAGTCAGTGCTAAAAGTGTTGACATTCTAGAACAGAAAGTGCTTTACTGAAGCTTGCATAAATCCCTATGAATTTCTAATGGAAATAATCTGAACCTGGTCTTAAAGGTCTATTTGCAATTAAAATAACTACATTTTTTTTAAAAAAATTGTAATATATATTGATGCACATGATAAACAACTTTGCTTTAAAAATTATTTACTCCGGTATGAAAAGTACAAAGCTTTGTTATCAAAGAAATCTTAATAAATCCAAGTCCAATGGAAAAGAGATATAGGCGTGCTAAGGTATGACTAAGGAATGACCCAAACTCCCAAATGTTCATGCAATGCAACTCTCTTACAATAATAATAATATATCTGCATACTTTAAAATGGCCAGCTTTAGTACACCTCACATTGCTCTCCTGGAGACCTAATTCAAAGATTTCCTAACAGAGACAGCAAGACCATTCCTGGGTAACAAACCACAGCAGAGGCAGGCGTGAGTGTCCATATCCATCCCACCCAAGTCCAATGTCTTAACTGCAGAGTCACCATAGATTGGCAGAAGTCAGCACTGTCGCCAGATACGGGGTCCTGCAGGGGTAGCTCAGGTGCTCCTGCCCAAAACTCCTGTTGGAGCATAGCCCTCGCCACTCAGCTTCCTATCACTCCTCTGTTGCTGGGGCAGCAATTCTCCATGGACAGATGGACCCATAACCTGTGGATTGATATTTGGTGTATAAAACAACAGAGGCGACCAGCTCTTTCTGCCCAGTTCTGAACTCCTGTAACATGAGGAGTATATTAGCATGTCTTCAGGGGACTCTGCAGAGCAATGGCACTTTTAAATGTTGACCTAGTGTTATGCAGCTGAAAAGATCCAGTATAACCCCTGAGTATACTTCCACTTTGTGACAAAAGACATAGAGATGAACAACTTGAATAGTTTTGGATAGGAATTTCTTCTTTTTTTATATTGGCTATATACAAGTATCTTTGTTTGCTGCCATGGCTGCTAATTTTCTAACCTTAGTTATACCCCTGTTACCAGGGTCACACAGATGCAAGTGAGGGGACAAAAGAGTACAAAGTCTGTGGCTGCTATGCCTCAGCTAATGTAATCAAATACTTCAACAATCGATAGTCATCTGCCTTGCCAGGGTCATGGACACCACAAGGTTATAACAGGGCAATTCTCTTTGCTGCCTCTCCTAATAGCAGTACTTTTCTTAAGATAGGAGACAAAAAAAAAAGTAAGACTAAACATCGTAAGAGCAATTAGAAAAATATTGGACAGATCCAGGCTGGTAGGAAGGAGGCAGCCTCTGCCATGGGTTGTGTGAGTATTTCACATTACATTCTTACTAGGTAAAATGCATAAAGAGATATGGACAGATGCGGGGAAAAGACCTCACCTCCAGGTAAGAACCTTAACCATTAGGTTAGCTCAAGCATTCACTCCTTTTCTCAAGGCACCTGTAGCCTGTTTTCACTGAAAAATGGAACAGATTCAACAGGACAATTTGCATGACTCTCTGATGGTACCCTTATAGCTAAAGTGCTCTCTTAGCTGAGAAAAGATTCAATTTTGACATGGGATTGAAGTCCCTGAGGTAGAGGAGGGTACTGAGCCCAATCTCTCCCAGGGGACAACTCCAACCTTGTGGTTTTCCCATAAAGAGTAAGAGTGAGGGGTACCTCCTCAGGGAGGCACAAGCACATTATAGATTAGGTGCACCAAGGAGTTTAAGGGATCAAGCTTTTGTGGACCCAGATGAGCTCTGTGTTGGGCTAGCCAGGTTCCTCTGCACAGCAATCTCGGGATTAGGAGCAAGACACTGGCAGCTGAGTGAGAGCAGGTGGCTCAGTAACCCAGCAGAAGGAGGCATTTTGGCTGAGCAGATGGAATCTAGGCAGTGAAAATATTTTACAGTTTTCAAGCTAAAAGAAATCTTTACCTCATCATGGAGTTCTTGGAGGTGACACGATGACCTGACTAACGAAACAAGACATGTTATCAGAAAACAAGACAGTTACATTTCTGAAACCACGCTGGCCATAGCTGTTGTTCACCAGCTAGGATTCATCCACAGAGAAACTACCCCAGATAATCTTTTGCTGGATGTTAAGGATCGTGTAAAACTACCCTGGGCAGAGTCATCTGCCTCCAGCAGGCTGAAGCAGCTCCTTTCAGCAACGTGAGCATGAAGCAGCAGCAGCCACACTCAGAGGCAGCAGTGGCAGTCTTGGGAGCAGTGTGGGTGGGGGGGGGTGTCTCAGTGGTTGGGACTTGGCCCTTGTCAGCAGCAGCACACTGGTAATTTTCTCAAAGTTAAGGGTCAGCCTGGAACTGCTTGACAGGATGAAGCTAAAACCATCCTAGCCAAATTTTAAAAGGAAGAAGCTGCCACCATGTTGTGTGGGGACTTGATCTGTGAGGCTTGCTTTGAGGAGCTCCCCAATGACAGAGGGAGAGGACCTCCTCTGGTCTATGGATCCTGATGGGCTGCATGTCAAAGCTGTGTGCAAAGTTCTGCTCTTCTCAGTCAAAACTACAGCACTTCTGGGCTCAAACAGAAGCAGAACTGTAGGCACCAAGTAACAGAGCTGCCACTAAGTTCAGGCAGCCACTCTTCAACTTGTCAACAGTGACTTTGGTGACTGTGGTTTTGAACACAGATTTTCAAGCCCTACCTAAAGTTCTTAAATTGTTTTTGTATTTTACTGTAGAAATATCAGGATAAACTGATGGTTATATTATAAAACCTTTCATGCAAGATTATGAAGAAAAAAAAAAGGGGAATCAAAAAGAGGAAACAAAAAGAGAAACCCTCACGGGATACTTTTTTTGAAAGCATGAAATAAATTTTAGTGATAACTATAGCCTAGTTGCCAATAGGGTGCTTCAAAAGATATTGTTCATGGTCTTGGTGTAAATGGTTAGCTGTAGCAGCATAAATAGGTATTTGCCATTTATGAACTGCACAGAGTGCTACAGTCGCATGTCAGCAGCCTGAAGATAGGGCCAAGATCTGCTCTCATTTACACCACCATAAGGTCAACACAGTTAAACAGCACACAGAGGGGGCTTGATCATAATTGTGCCTACAGTCTATCCCTCTAGCTAGCTGCATACAGGAGGTTTGGTGGTAAAAGCAGTCATTGCCTCATAATAACCTTAGAATTAAACAATAAAAGGGTTACATACTATTAAATGGACTGCTGTCAGTGTAAATACTCAGCTTGCTAACTGTTGTTGACTTTAATTGTTTTTTGCCAAGACAGACAACTCTGTGGGACACACTTCAAATCAAATGATCTTCAGTGGTCCACGTGTCATGAAAGGAGAGAGAGGTCACTTCAGAGCAATTCACTGAAGAGCCACAGATTTTTAAAACGAAAAGTTCATTTTACATAATTCACCGATAAATAAGATCCTGCAGACCCTACTTACCTTTTTAAGGATAACAGGAATTTCTGAAATTCTTCTCATCAGATAGCAGGATCCCATAGAGATTTTGAAAGATTAAAACACCTTGGATGACTGAATTACTCTTGTTTTGAGAGCTCTCCAGTGTGAGGAGCCGTGTAATCATTTCTTAGTAACATTAGTGTAATAGTTGATTGGAAGTGGTAACTGCAGACTTGAGACATACAAACATCCACAAGAACATCATTAAAGACCATAGGCTGGAAAAGGCCAGGCTAGAGGTCCACTTCACCCAAGGTATGGCAAGAGGTCCACTTTACCCAGGAGTATGGCAAGCACGAGCGGAGATTCCTCAGGATCTGTATAAGGCTCCTGAGTAATGGACTTGCTCTCAGAGATGCTCAACCTACAAGTGCTTGTCACTTTTCAAGAAGACAACTGTTTTTCTGTCAGGTTCCGGAGGGCTTTGGGAGGCCTCCACCCTCATGTTAGCTGCTGGCAAACACCCTGTGCAAAGGGCTTGCTGGCAGGAGTGAGGGGCCCAGTCCTCACCACCGCTGTGATGTGCCTGTGCCCACTGTGCCATGGTGAGTCTCACCTTTTGCTCAGTTTATAGAGAGATCAGTGCCAGTTCCCCTGGCTCTTCTCAGCCATACAGACACTTGGCCTATATTGCATGGAGTGCCTCAAAAGATAAAACAGAGCTTGCAAGAGAATTGTGGACAGATATGAACATTTGGTGCCTGCAAAAGCTTTATCACTCACCACCATGAGCTTGCATGGCTGGTTTGAAGCACAGAGTGAGGAACATGGCCCAAAGGGTTGCATCAGTGGGTGGGAGGAGATTGCTGACCTACCATGACTTCAGCTCTGTTCCCTTCTTTAATGATAATTGCTCCTTAAGCTGAGGGAAAGACTTCCTCTCTGCTTTATGTGACATTTCCGCTAGACTGCTCAGCCCAAGTAAGCGAAGTCTCAGGAAAGGCAAACAGTCACGGGAAAGCTTTCCAGAAATACATCCTCCACATTGAATGACTCATTTAATGGCTGTTCTATTTTCTAGATGTAAGAATCTGGAATAAGGAATAATATCCTTATGAGGATTAAAAGCTGATGTTAAAAATGACAGGGGAAACCATTAATGACTCAAGCAACAGTCAATTATATGAGTTCTGTTAACTGTGCCTCATACTCTTGGTACGTTAGTTTCTTACAGGTATTATTTAGACACAGCAAAGCTGTGTAAACAGACCAAAACAACTGTTGTCCATTGAAGTTGCATGTCTGGAGTTAGAAGAGATTCTCCTATGTCTGTAAAGAGACCACAGTCAAAGGACTTTTCCTGAAGTCTGGTGAGTGATAAAGCATTAGGAATTCTGCAGAATCTGCAGAAAACATAGCCAGATGCTATGGGTGCTGGGTACAGATATACAGAGATATGCTACACTGCAGAGCTATCTGCAGGTGGCTGACATTAGATTCCTACTGGAGGCATTGCAATGCCAGAAGGTAGACATCTGGTTGCAATTCAGAAGACCCAAGCTAACTGCTGAAGCTCCTGGCACAGGCAAGGCAGAGGCAAGGGCTGAAGGGCAAGAACCATCTCACCCCATGAGTGATTTCTAAAGCTAAATGATGGCACAAGTTACATGCTTATTCCTTGGCCTCCCTGCTAAGAACATTTTTACTATTGTTATTTATTATTGATATTATTTCCACACAGATCAGAACTTTGTTATAGGAATTATTCAAACACAGAAGAAAACCACCATGCTTCTCACAAGGATGTCACAATCTAAGGAAAGACAAGGTGAAAACCATCCATCTAGAGAAGGGCAAGGAAACAACAAGGCAGCATTGCCAGCATGCCAGCTAGTGGTCTGAAGAGACCAACAGGTTGGTTAAATGTCAGCTTTATCGCTGACACTAAAGCATCTTGATCTGGTCAGATCTAAAATGTGAGAACTAGACAGTTAATACCAGATGACAGATAAGTGAGGATTAAGCTATGAAGCTCCTTGAAAGTGAAACAAGACCAGTTTATCTTTGGTGCTATAAAGGATGCAGGAGAAGAAGGCAAGGGAGGAGGGATCACAGTATAGATAACCCTTGCAGTAAAAATACGAATGGATGTAGTAGGACAGGAGAGCACTAGAAAATTGCTACAGTGCAAGAAGGGAGCACTTGGATGAATGTTTTGTTAGGAGAATGTCTAGGAAAACCTATATCTTAACAACAGTTACACAGAAGCCAAGACATAACATTTTAAGAAGAGGAGTACCATTGACCATGACAGAGATTGCTGAAGGGTGAGGCTGAGGTACTATTTTTGAGACTTGGCCTGACTAAAGACATTGGGAAGCAGTGTCACTTGAGTGAAGCAGGTATAAATTCAATTGATGGGAAGCCAGGACATCACTTAAAAGCAGTACTCCAGAATGGCCTTCCGCAAGCTATTAAGCAAAAAAAGGAACACGGCATGATCCCCACTGAAGTAAGCTTGCATTAGGTAACAAAGAGAGAGGGAGAACAAAAGGTTAAGGGAAGGAGTGACAGACAGGGTGACTCTCAGGAGATAGAATAGGATGGAGTCAGAAGAAGAGGAGGAGAGCCCAGTAAGAGTGCTGATTTAGTGGAAACCATGAACCTCAATGTCCAGAGTAGACCTCAGACAGAGGTCTGAGACATTCCAAACAGTTACTGCTGTAAATAAAATACAGCAGACTGAATCCACATGCATGTACTTATGCAAATATTTGCTACCACTCTGATCAAAGCTATTAGGTGATAATGTTCAGCCTTGGAAACTGGCCTTGAACAGCATTTATTAAGGTGTTCCACTACTACAGCTATTGCTAAAGATCAGTACACCAAACTGCACCATCAATCAGCCTTGAACCTTTGTGCAGAGGACTACCAGTAAAAACATACAGAAAATAATGTATCTGGAGTCTGCCAAATAAAACATGTGTGCAAATATCACCAGCACCATAGAACCATCATTACAATTTATGTATTGTCAAAAACATGCTGGGCAACAAGCAGTAACAGGAAATGTAGAATTTTCACTCCTTGTTATGCTTATCTGGGGGATAATTATAATATGTTTGAGGCGAGTGTTCTTCATAAGTTAACACCTTTACTTCAAGTTCCTAGATTCAGTGTAATATAGATTTTTGTAATGAATTTATGGTAAGCATAAAATAAAGAAAGGAAAAAATAGGTGCCACATATATAGATGAAAATAATTTATGTTATAGTCTGAAAATTAAAATGCTAAATTGTGCCACCAAAGACTATAGGAAAATAAACTTAAAAAAAAGTTTAAGGTCTTATTTTGAGAGTGACAGAAAGCCTCAGTGAGAATCAGCTCACAGATTAAGAAACTTACCTGTAGGTGTCCATACATGAACTAGGTTTCAAAACTCCTCATATAGCCAGTGGAGATCTGGTCAGCACACGCAGAGCTGAACACCAGCAGCTGTCAAAATATACGTGACCACTTTAGGTAAACCAAATAAATCTCTAAATTGAAATGATGGCACTAACAAAGGGTTTGACTCATTTGTCCCCACACAGGTATCTAGAGCCATTTGAAATGCCCTATGGTATCCCATGTAATGTCTAGACTCCCTTCTGACAGGTATGTGGATCCCCTAAGTCGTCAAATCTGTTGATCTCCTGGTGTCTTCAGAGACCAAAAGGCTTCTGGAATCTGACTGCAGGATAAGCAGCCTGATGTAGCCCTAAACCTCCATCAACTAGAATGGGAGCTGGGCACCTTGCCCGTATGTAAATGTGTACAGGTAGATACCTACATTTAAGTGTCCTAATCTTTGAAGTGAATCCCATTCTCAGAGTTCCAAGGACTGTCAAGAAATGCAGGCGTTGAATTTAGCTTTGGTCATTGGCTTTTAAAACAAATTTTGATTTATACAGGAACAATAGTTATCGTTTTATAAAGTAATAAATGTGTCCAGGAGACTTTTGCTCTCAATTACCCTCTGAAAAGAGATCCTGGAGAGAGTGTTCTTGGCATTGTATCGTGTAATTTATGCATAAACCAAGGGAGTCAAGATTGCACAGATATGGCAAAACACTTTGGCCAACAACTTTTGTGGAAAAAAATGCAAATTGTAGTCAATCAAAACAGTTATATAGGGTTTATATTTCCTGAATCACATGGATTGGAAATAAGAAAATTAATTATTTCCTTTCATTGTATTCAAAATGAGACATTTCTGGTTTCTTTCCCATTTAAAAACTCTTTCATTTCAAAATTACTTCAAGTTAAAGTATTAAAAGATGGAAAGCATAGCACTTTGTTTCATTTGAGCTATACTAGCTGTCACAATGTTTTGGTTTGCTGAAGATTCTGATATATTTTACTCAGGTCAGATCTGCTAAATGGCTATCATCCAACTCTTTCTGAAATAAATTATTTTTATAGCTTCCCTAGTAACTAAAACTTCTGCTTTTTCCATTTTAGTGATAGAAGTGTTAACATTCTCTTACCATACATTCATATATTGAAATCTATGTAGACTAATATAGCATTTTCCTTCAAAAACATTTACCAGTCCCTTCTCTGGAGTTCTTACACAGTAAAAGCTCCCCAAGACACTTGGCATTGGTTTGCTTCCACTCTCCTCAACATCAGTAGGAACTTAATCTGAAAATTCCACCATAGGAAGAGAAACCAATGTGTACTGCTCTTGAAAGTCTCCTCTATAACTTTTATTATAAGAGCAGAAAGTGGCTTTGTATATTTCTATTAACTTGAAAATACAGAAGAGCTATATAGGGGCAGATTTCAAGAACAATTTTCTATCTATTGCTGTATGCACAAATATGGATCCATCAAACTACAGAGATGTTCCTGTCTGCCGAAATTAAATTTTGGTATGCAGCATCTCATGACTATCAATCACAGCCGTACTGTTGAGATGCATGTTGCATAAACCCTTTACAGTAAAAGTTCAGGTACAGAGCTGCATCTTTTTTGTTTACTTTAAAATTATAACAGAGAAGACCTATCCAAATTCCTAATCACAAATCAAAGTCACTGACTGTCATTTTATAGTACTACTTTTTTGTTTTGTTTGCTGTTTATTCTGATAAACTTCTACATATTTATGTGCGATGCTGCAGGTGTTTCTTATGAACATGAGAATTTTATTAATTTGCTTGTTTTATATAAAGCAACAGAGAACAATCTACTTACAGAAGGAAAAAGGAGCCCATCTCACTGGGCTCATTGGTGCAAGTCAAATCTACCTCCATCATTATTTTCCCTGACCAAACCTCAGAAAAAAATTACATTAATCATATCATTCAATGGAAGAATTTTAAAGAAACCTTAAGCCACTTGGAAAACTCTTCTCGATAAGAACTACATTCTACCTTAAATGACAATCTCACTAATATAAAATTGAAAACTGAGTTGTATTCCAAAAACTTATAAAGTCATGATTCTGTGGGCAAAGATTATGTTTTAGTCTTTGGGGTCTTTCCCTTTCTCAACACCTAGCCCATTATTTGTGAAATAACGTGTATCAAGTCCTTATTCTAAGAGTTGTCACTGGTGGCAATAGTCCAGGTCCACAAATCTCCATCTTTTCATTTGACATGTGCATCACACCTGTCTGTTTTTCCTCAGCTAGGGAATTCACGGAATCATAGAATAGTTTGGGTTGGAAGGGACCTTTAAAGGTCATGTAGTACAACCCCCCTGCAATGGGCAGGGATATCTTCAACGAGATCAGGTTGCTCAGAGCCCCATCCAACCTGACATTAAATGTTTCCAGGGATGGGGCATCCACCACCTCTCTGGGCAACCTGTTCCAGTGTTTCACCACCCTCATCATAAAATATTTCTTCCTTATATCTAGTTTGAATCTACTCTCCTTTAGTTTAAAACCATTACCTCTTGTTCTATCACTATAAGCCCTACTAAAAAGTTTGTCCCCATCTTTCTTATAAGCCCCCTTTAAGCACTGAAAGGCCACAATAAGGTCTTCCTGGAGCCTTCTCTTCTCAAGGCTGAACAACCCCAACTCTCTCAGCCTTTCCTCACAGGAGAGGTGTTCCATCCCTCTGACCATTTTTGTGGCCTCCTCTGGACCTGCTCCAACAGGTCTTTCCTGTGCTGAGAACTCCATAGCTGAACACTGTACTCCTGGTGGGGTCTCACGAGAATGGAGCAGAGGGGCAGAATCTCCTCCCTTGACCTGCTGGTCACACTTCTTTTGATGCAGCGCAGGATACAGTTGGCTTTCTGGGCTGTGAGCTCACATTGCTGTCTTATGTCCAGATTTTCATCCACCAGTATCCCCAAGTCCCTCTCTGCAGGGCTGCTCTCAATTCCTTCATCCCCCAGCCTATATTGATACCAAGGGTTGCCCCAACACACGTGCAGGATCTTGCACTTGGCCTTGTTGAACCTCATGAGGTTCACAACTTGCCACTTCTTCAGCTTGTCCAGGTCCCTCTGGATGGCATCCTGTACGTCATATGCAAACTTGCTGAGGGTGCACTCCATCCCACTGTCTGTCATTGATGAAGATATTGAACAGTACTGGTCCCAATATGGTCCTCTGAGGGACACCATTTATCACTGACCTCCATCTGGACATTGAGCCATTGTCCACTACTCTCTGGATGTGACCATCCAGCCAATTCCTTATCCACCAAACAGTCCACCCATCAAATCCATATCTCTCCAATTTAGACAGAAGGATGTTGTAGGGGACCGTGTCAAAGACCTTACAGAAGTCCAGGTACATGACACCCACAGCTCTTTCCTTGTTCACTAATGTAATCACTCCATCATTGAAGGCCACTAGGTTGGTCAGGCAAGACTTGCCCTTGGTGAAGCCTAATCCATTACCTCATACTCCATGTTTCTCACCTGCAACTCCACAGATTTCCTGTACTACCATGGGTTTAAATGCAGCCTGATCTGTTAGTCCCTTACTAAGTTTGGAGAGTGGGGTGAAGGAACCCTAGGGTACAGATGAATAAGAGGTGGCTTTCAACCTAAATTATTCCATGATTCATCCCTCCTCTTTTATCCCAGTCTTGGTACTGCAGCAGGGAAAGAAAAGCTTGAAGAGACTGATGCAATGCTCATAGGAAGAGGTTCATAAGCAGAGTCACTTTTTACTGCTGGAGCTCTTTTTTGTTTCTTTTGAATTCCTCATCTAGAAAAGTCCACTGGCTCACTGAATGAGAAACTCCTGCTGCCTTCTGCAGCAATCCAGTCTGACTGTTCTGCTTTAGGAAACAGAAACAAGAAAAAAATAAAAAAGAAGAAACAACAGAAAGGGAAAGTCCTCCCACAGCTAGGTTGCAATATCTGTGGTTTTTGGCATGTCATGGGTTGACGGATCAGCTGCAACATCAGCTAAAAACTCATTATTAGGATGAAATGATGAGTTGGCAATACTGCCAAAGTGCTCTGAACTTAGGTTAAAGATGATAGTCATCCAATTAGTCAAAAATGGTGAGGAAAGTGAGACATGTTCTAGTATGCAAAAGACAGAAAAGCAATGGGGAAAAAAGAAGTCCATAATAATGTATTGTTGTGAGAACTAGCCACCACCCCCTCTCATGGTAACCAAGGTCCTTTGTTGTTACCATTCACTTCTTACGTCCACTGGTATTTCACTAGAAAGATCCCCTGTGTTCACAGTATTTTAGCTCACTGAGTAAGGGAACACGCTTATGCTTCCAGTGCCAATCTTGTCTTTTACCTCTATCCACAGATTAAAGGACTTAATTCCAACCAGAGAAGGACTGAGAAACATCCAGATACCTTCAGAGTAGTGGCAACAGAGAAGCAACACAAAAGAGATTCAAGGTCTTTAATATGAAAAATTGAGCTTAGCTATGGCAAAAAAAGGAAGTGCAAGGAGTGTAGAAAGCAGAATCCATTAGTGACATTTGCATCAAACGTGACAATCTTCTAGTACTGAGTTGAGGAAGAGTTCTTTTCCTTTCTTCCACTTTAATACATCTGCCAAATGATTTCTTAATTATGTACAAAAATCCGACTCTCGGAAAGAAAGTTAATCCTTAGGATAAAAACTATTAAGATCTATTCTCCAGAAAGTAATTTTTCAGCAGAAACTGCTACATGATCAGCCTAATTAGCCACCCATTACTTAAGCAGAAGCATTAGCTGCAGAAGACCAAATAAAATGGATGAGGTGCAACATAATATATGAGATCCTGAGAGGACAGAATGAAAATATTGTCAGAAGACTCCCTCAGTTTCAGTGACAGATGCTCAAGTAGGCAAGAATACAAAAAAAAAGCATGACATTTATGAAAGGTGGGCAGCCACCAGCATGGGAAGTGTAGACTGCAAGTTCTGTGGGTGCTATGATAGCTGAAGTAAGAAAGCAGTGTCTTTTATTGTCACTTATGTTGAAGATTTTCTAGCAGAAATACCTGATACAGGTTACAATCTGTTCCTCCCTCAGAATGACAAGATAAAGAAAAAAATCTCCCCTAATCATTTGCTGTGATCAACTTGCATGGTGTTTGTAATGAACTGCTCCATGTAAAGGCAAACCAGAAAGGAAAACTGGGCTGTACTGATATTAGCAGCTGCTTCTCAACCACTTAACTAACATTCAAGTCTGGCCTTCAAATCTCCAGTATACTCAGGCTTCTTTTTGAAACCTAACATTTTCCTTTTGTTATAAAGTACAAGTTATTGGCAGAATCTACATCCATATTTCACTGAGGGCATTTAGACAAAATACTTACCACATCCTGAACAAACCATAATGTAGTTCATTCTTGAAGATTAGTCTGACTTCATCAGACTAACTTGGCAACCCCTGCTTGGTTTCATCTATAAAATCTTAATCCAAATAAATTTTTCCTATCTGATAGTATAGTTACAGATTTTTTTTTATCCTGTCTTGCAGGAATTAAAACGTCCTTATAACTGTAGATAAGCTCTCTATAACAATGCTACTGCTGCTACACAAAATTTCAAGTTCTTCTGAATATATTACAAAAATTCATATTATTATCACATTGTTACTCTACAGAAAAGAGACCGATTTGTTCATCTAAGAGTAGACTTAAACAAGACTATTAGCAAAATGTCGTTCTCTCCATAACAAAGATATCTCACTACTGTAACAGCATTTACCAATACTGTGCTTGTACAGAGACAGCAGCACTATCTGAGCTTGCATACACTACTATTCTAAGAAAATTCATAAAATTAAATGCATGTTTGTTGGTGGCCTTGGCCATGAGCAAAGGCTATTTGGAAATCACTAACTCCAGGTCACCTCTACCTTCTCTGCTTGCGCAGTTGATTGGGTAATAAAGCCTATACAGACAACTAAGGTAAACAGACCTTGCCAGGTTGACATGTTCTGACTTTTTATGGGTTCAGCTAAACTGCCATAAACTTCTTCAAAAAAGAAAGAAAGAGAAAACAACTATTTTTCTCTTCCAAACATTTTCTCTACAACAAAGCTGCAGAGTATATCCATCAATGCATCAACTTGGAGATCCATGGGACTGATACTGCAATATCAGCCAAAGCACTAGGAGCTAGAATTGGAAAAACCAATAACGTAGTCATTAAACTGATTTTTTTATTGTTTCAAAGTTTTACTGCAGGAGGCCCTGAAGATTGCAAGTAGAACGAGGCAGCCACTATTTTTAGGAATTGCAGACACACTGAGACATGGCACCAGCCACAAAAAGCTTAGGATTTCAGAATTAAACCTAAAGTTATTTATTCTCACATGTGCCTACAGGCAGGCCAATAGTCTCCAGGGAGTTGCTTAGGAAGACGGGATATTAAGCATTGCAGGCTCAAGCCTCTGATAAATTAAAGAGTCTTTCTGTACACATATGAGATAGTGTTTAGCTGAGCAAATAAAAAGTAAAAACTCCTGTGTGGAAGAGGTCAGTGCAGGTTAGACGAGAAACATGGAGAATCAAAGTTCTTCCAAAATTCTTTGAAGGTTCTAGTTTTCCCACATTTATTTGCTGGCACCGTGACCTACTCCACATCTTTATCATACATGCAACCTAAGCTTTATTTCTTAATTTGGACCATGAGATACTACCAAAAACCCACAAAAACCAGACAGCACTGTATTCCAAAGGCTGAGCTCTGCAACAACAGGAATAGAAAAACCATTAGCTAATTACAAGTCCCTTGGTGTGAGTGTCAAAGAATTGTCAGATTTAAATGTGAAACATCAAAACACTGGAGAACTCTATACAGCCTGGAATACACAATGACTAACCAAAATTTACTTGCTAATAAACCAAGCAAAAGTAATAAGTAATAGTAGTAATAATTCTTGCCATAGTGAAGTGTAGACCTGAGGAAGAAGAGCTGCCCTCATGAGAATTCCACAGGGCAGGAGTCCTTGGGCAGAAATTATCTGCCAGCACTATAAGTTTACCAGAAGGGACACAGGGAAGACACCAAAATTTTGATTGTATTTGTTTTGTTTGGGGCACATGTATTAAAATCAATTAAATAGAAATAGGGCAAGTGCAATATTTATAAGTGACATGGTGAGAAGATAAGTCAAGCGGAAACGGCCTCAAGTTGCACCAGGGGAGGTTTAGACTGGATATTACAAAAAATCTCTTCACTGAAAGGGTTGTCAAGCATTGGAACAGGCTGCCCAGGGAAGTGGTGGAGTTCCCATCCCTGGAGGTATTTGAAAGATGTGTAGATGTGGCGCTTGGGACACAGTTTAGTGGTGGACTTGGCAGTGTTAGGTTAATGGTTGGACTCAAAGATCATAAAGGTCTTTTCCAACCTAAATGATTCTATGATTCTAAGACTTAATGTACCCAGGTTAAGTGTTAGTGTATCTTGGGGTCTTATGCTGAAGAAATTGGATGAAAAAGGTATTGAGGAAAAGGGGAAGACTTCAAGTCTGCCTTTTGTAGCAGACTGACAAACCACTACAATTCCCTGTACGAACTGATGCACTGCAGGCACTACTCTGCTGAACAGGACAACCAGCAGAGACAAGTAGAAAGTCAGGAAAGAAGGAAAGCAGATGTCAGAAGCTCAGGAGCCTGAAGTACCAGCTTTGATCCAGCTAACAGCCTCTCACAGAACAGTGACTATTTCAGCTGGGATGTGTTACAGGTCCCCACTAAACAAGCATCCTCTCCTGCCTACATTTGCCAAGTGTGGTTGTTCTAGCTCCTAGGCCCAGATTGCCTCCAGGTTTGCCAGACTGACACATCCATCTGTCCCCTTTCCTGTTTATTCAGCTCATTCATTTAAGCAATTGCTTTAGAGAGGGCGAAGTGTGGATTACAGAGACCCTGACAGAAACCTGGAAGATGAATTGCACTACATTTTCAAAAAAACCCCCTTTGAAATTAAACCTTTTTGTCAGTAAGTAAAAATGACACTGCTAACATCAACACATTAAATCATTACATTGCAAAGAAACTTTCATTTCCGATTTTCCCTTGTTCATGTGACAGGCGTGGTTACTGTGCAATGGGCAAAGATAGAAATGTTCAGGGAATCTCCCTTAGGCATATCCCTAATAATATGGCTTAGTCCTCCATTAAGGGTTGTGACTGATGCCAGACCTATTTTAAAAACCTACTAGTTTTATTTTTGATTCTATCAAGGTGGGTTCTTAGCCTCTATGTTAAAACCAGCTTGCAGTACAGTAAGATCAGGAAGAGTTAGCTCCCTCCTTGCAAACCAACTGCAGTTTATTTTTACCATTTTCACAAAGAGCAGAGGGAAGAGCACCTTCAAACCAACCAAAATCGAGTTTGAACAGCCACTTTCCTTTTTTGTAGATGAAAAAATAAACCTTAAATATGCATATACAACTCAGTGGTACATCTGAACTTTCCTAGTGTTGGGATTTAAGATAGGATTCAGGTTCACTTTTTTCCTCTGAGCAGATCATTTTAAGGTCTAATTGTCTGATCTCTCCAGATGAAGCGTTCACTCCTTTCACACAGACCGAATCCTGGTTTACAATATTTTAGGTGGTGGCCAAGTTACCAAGAAGTTACAACAGGGTCCAAGATCTGTGTCTGTTTCCAGGAAAAATAGTGTTCAAGAAGACTCCTTAGAATTATTAGACTATAAGAGCAGGAGCAAATCATTTAGTGAGAAACATTTCAACATAACCATCTGCCTATATCCACTTACGCTCCCTCTCCTGTTTTCAATTTTTCCTTTTAGACTACAGGATTTGGGGGCTGCTATGGGAAGTAGTACAGCATTAATAAAAGTATGCAGGAATATAATTTTATAGTTAAAAGAGTTAAAAGCATGCACATGACATTCAAAATGACAGAACCAATATAAAAAAAGTGATAAAAAGTGGAAACAAGTATTCAAATGTATCAAGGTACTCATTCATGGACAAAAAGTGGTAGCACTACCCTGCATTCAGAGCCAAAGTCTCTTCCATTGAAAATGTCTCAATCTTTTAACAAGAACTGGCTTGCTACAAGAATTCAAATGCAAATAGAAATAAATACTTTATCTAAGTTCTTCTCTATTAACTGCAAACTTTCAAAAAAACTAGCCCTTACATTTTCACATTCAGGCAGAGATTTTTATTTGTAAAATCTAATTTAAAATGGATTAACTAAATTGGCATTAAAGACTGTAAGGATATTTACATTGTGAACAACTGATTAATGATGATTTAACTTTATTAGAATTCTGTTCAGTGAAATGGAACATTTGTCCAGGGTTTGCACAATGCAGACACTAAAGTTCTGATGCTTCCATTGGTCCAAAACACTGTAGACAACTACTACCATGAAAAAGTTAACTAAAATTTAATTTGGAAATCAGAACATTTATTCTGTTCTGAAAGTGAAATTATTTGGTAATTTTTAGGATAGTGCTAGAAAACACGATGAATTCTATTTTGTTTTGCTGGATTAGACCACAAGATTTTTTTATATCAGCACCTAGTAAGACACTAAGAATTCCATGAAATAAATACCAGCTTCACAGCCCTGCATAAGTAATTCACAGAATCACAGAATCATCAAGGCTGGAAAAGACCTTGAAGATCATCCAGTCCAACAATTAACCTAACACTGACCATTCCCAACTACATCATATCCCCAAGCGCTATGTCAACCTGACTGTTAACACCTTAACCCCAGTTCCCTCAGCCACTCCTCGTACGACATGTGCTCCAGACCCTGCACCAGCTTCGTTGCCCTTCTCTGGACACGCTCGAGTAATTCAATGTCCTTTTTGTAGTGAGGGGCCCAAAACTGAACACAGAAATCGAGGTGCGGCCTCGCCAGTGCCGCAGGGGTAAGATCACTTCCCTGTCCCTGCTGGCCATGCTATTTCTGATGCAAGCCAGGATGCCATTGGCCTTCTTGGCCACCTGGGCACACTGCTGGCTCATGTTCAGCCGGCTGTCAATCAACACCCCCAGGTCCCTCTCTGACTGGCAGCTCTCCAGCCACTCCCCCCCAAGCCTGTAGCACTGCTGGGGGTTGTTGTGGCCCAAGTGCAGCATCTGGTATTTGGCCTTATTGAAACTCATGCGGTTGGCCTTAGCCCATCGCTCCAGCCTGTCCAGGTCTCTCTGCAGAGCCTCCCTACCCTCGAGCAGATCAACACTCCCACCCAACTTGGTGTCATCTGCAAACTTACTGAGGGTGCACTCGATCCCCTCGTCTAGATCATCAATAAAGATGTTAAACAGGAGTGGCCCCAAAACTGAGCCCTGGGGGACACCACTCGTGACCGGCTGCCAACTGGATTTAACTCCGTTCACCACCACTCTTTGGGCCCGGCCATCCAACCAGTTTTTTACCCAGCAAAGCGTGTGTCCATCCAAGCCACGAGCAGCCAGTTTTGCCAGGAGAATGCTGTGGGAAACGGTGTCAAAGGCCTCACTAAAGTCAAGGTAAACAACATCCACAGCCTTTCCCTCATCCAATAAGCAGGTCGCCCTGTCTTAGAAGGAGATCAGGTTTGTCAGGCAGGACCTGCCTTTCATAAACCCATGCTGACCAGGCCTGATCCCCTGGTTGTCCATTATATGACTTTTAATGGCACTCGACCTGCTCCATGACCTTCCCTGGCACCGAGGTCAGACTGACAGGTCTATAGTTTCCTGGATCCTTCTTTCTGCCTTTCTTGTAGATTTGCCACCCTCCAGTCCAATGGGACCTCCCCAGTTAGCCATGATTTCAGGTAAATCATGGAAAGCGGCTTGGCGAGCACATCTGCCAACTCTTTCAGCACCCTTGGGTGTAATCCGTCCGGTCCCAACGTCTGTAATGAAAATATTGAAGAACAACAGTGAGGTATGTAACTTTTCCAGCCTTTAAACCTGAAACATATGGCAAAATTTATTAATTGTAAGTATGACTGGACAAAGGCAGAGTAAATTGCTTTCCAGAACTAAACCATCTTATTTTACCTTGTTGTCTCAGTAGCAAAACACAAATAAATTTGCTTTACCTAAAACAAATCTTATAGAAAGCCAGCCTAACAATGAGAATTAAACAAAAAACCAGAAGACAGAGAAGTTGATTTTCAAGGTTGGTTCATTGCAATAGTTCAACTATTGAAAAATGTGTTTTAATTTCACTTTGCAAATACCTGAACTGAGTTTCCAGCTTTGTACAAGCTTCTAATTCTTGTTATGCTTTTCTCTAACAAAGTCTTATGATACTTTTTTCCCCTCTGTGAAGTAACTGCCCACTTTAAATCACCTCATCTCTCTGTTTTCTTCCTGATAAACTACCTGTTTTGAGGACTTTTAAGATATTTAATTCATTTTTTTGGTCCCATCTCTAAAGTTCTTAGGAAGAAAGACCAGCACCATAAACAGTATCAAACTCACCAATAATAAACATATTAAAATCATCTCCCAGTCACAAAGTCAATTCTGTAAACCTCAAAGGGGTATAAACAGTTCTGCTGCATTGTTTTCCTACTGTCATTCAACTCCTTTCCAGGGCCAATGCTCTCCAGGCCATTAGTGTCTTTCACAGTTGGTTCCAGATTCATAACTTGACATTTGGCTGTATTAAGGATGCAAATGATCCGACTGCTACAGTTCACTAAATGTTTACTATAGTTGCTGCCTACTGTTGTTTATCATCACACTAATATTTGTTTTTTCAAAGTTTATTTTCAAATAATTGATAAACAGCTAAATAGTACCAGTCCTACTTTTAATCTCTTCAGAGACCCATTCCAACTATATCCATCCCATAGAAACGCCACAAGCTTACTGCTTTTGGCGTACCAGGAATTCAGTATTTATTATTCTGGACCCTTGCTGCTCGCTGTCTCATCAGCACATGGCTACACTGAGGCCTGTCAGGCTTAATCAGCATGAGCAAGGGGAAGGTGCACCTCTGTCTATTCTCCCTGCTCAGAATGGTACAATTAAAGATCATGGGAGCTTTACCTTAGTGCAAGCAACTAAGCAGGGAGCTAGTAATAGCACCTCTGAGTGCCTGCGTGCTCTTCCTTGGTTCATTTAATATTGGACA
Organism: Strix aluco; assembly: GCF_031877795.1. Lineage (NCBI taxonomy): Eukaryota > Metazoa > Chordata > Aves > Strigiformes > Strigidae > Strix > Strix aluco. The sequence goes on from NC_133931.1 coordinate 41,633,180, forward strand.
GATTTTCACCAAAGAGTGAGAACAGCATGAGACAGCTGTTAATATATGCTAATTGTACACGTGTGTCCAGTAGTCTGATTAAAGCAGAATGTTTACAAACATCTCAATGTCCTGCTGAAAAAAAGAAAACCCCAAAAACTAACAAGCCTGATTGTAATCATTTATTCTGGATAAACACAAAGATGGGAGTAGTGTCAAAAAAAAAGCAGCGTACAAGTATTGAGGTCCAGAGAGGTTTTCTTAAAAGAAAGAAAAATTTTTGGATTATTTGGCCCACGTGATAAAGGATTTCCGAGAAAGACAAGCAGAGGTGAAGCCTGAGCCTTCCATAAGCTTCCTACAAGAGCAAGCAACACAATTATTACCTGTATTTCAAGGAAGCTAAGCGGAATTCCCAAGAAGCTCAGTAGGCTTGCTGTGAGGGAAAGATCATCATCCTCTACTATGTTCCTTCTCCCTTGTTTCAGTCTCCCTTCTCCTTTAACTGCATATCCACACAGGTCTGTACTCAGAGAACTGTTTTGTGCCAAAAATGCCAAGATGTTAGCTACACGAGTGAGAATTTAATATTAATAAAACGTATGACATAAAATTATGAGATGGACGATTCCATAAGTTTTAAAGTACTGAGAAGCAGTGAAATATTCAAACATGAGCATTGATACATTTTCTTAGTGCTTGAAAAAATTAGCATCAACTACTGTGACCCCCAGTTACTCTCAGCTGCTACTGAACACTAAAATTTACCAAGTATTTGAAACAAAGAGATTGTGATAATATGCAGTTGTGGGTTTTGGTATAATAAGTGGAAAAAAACCCCAACAATGTAGTTTAACCACTGTCCTTCATACACCAGTGTTTAATTAATAATGGTGTTTAGAAGTAATAAGCAATGTAACTTTACCTACATTCTGAACTGAAATATGCCAAAACCACAGATTGCCCAAGATTGATATCACAATACTGACTTTGGCCTTGCATTTATATAGAGAAGTGTTAGTATATAAAATATACGCATAGTATGTGTCCATTCCTTTCCATTTAGGCTTAAGTATCTGGCATGCAACACAATCACCACTTCAGCACAACGTAAATTGGGAAGAAAACAAGTGTTGCCTATGGTCTTTTTAGCTTAAAACTTTAATTACTTAGCACATGAAATGAATTATGATTAAAATCATGCAGATACTCAGATCACAAAACAAAATACTTCAAATACAATTGCACGTTTAAAATTTACTCAGTCAAATATCTACTTTGAGGTAAAAATGTAAGATGAATCAACTATACTGAGCAATTATAAGCTTAGCATAAATAAATACTAATATTTTCAAAAGTAATCAGTGATAACAGCATTTTAAACACATATATCAGTACAAGAGATACAGCCCATTTACTGTCCTTCAGAGTGCGATCCACTCATCTGCTATAAAGCCACAAATACTATAAAACTGCGTAAGACTAAAGCACAGCAGCCAGTTTGCCCACAACATAAGATTCCTACCTGCATACCGCAGTGTAGATCCAAGTTATTTCAAAAAATATATAATTTCAAAGATTAAGGGGTTTAACTGTACAGCTTCCAAACAAGTATAGTGAAAGTAGCACAACCAAATCCCCATTGAATATTACAAAATGCCTTTGGCCAAAATTCCAAATATAAAGACCTGAAATTCAGGTCAAAAACACATGACCAATTAACATGTCTACTTTTGTGCATGCAAGTGACAGCATAAACAAGTCCTGTGCTTGTGCACCGTGGTGGTTTTTTGCTTGGTGTTATTTAAGTAACTGTTCACATAAAGAATCATGTAGCTGCACAGGGTTCAACTGCATATTCAGGTTCAAAGTGACCACAGGCCTATTCTCATGAAATCTAAATCACAGCATTTCTCCAGATGACAGTGGTCTCTCCCATTTCTCTAACTTCAAGAAAAAAAAAGTTATACTTATTTTCACCACAAGTAGAACAACTAGAATACAAATGAGAACAATCTATTATAGTCTGCAATAGCTGAGGTTTCCATCTCCTGAGCTGATTCACTCATATGAACAATGATACAGGGAAAAGTACATAAAAACCAGAATATAAATATTATACTGCACCATGAAACACTACAATCAGAATATACAAAAACATTAGGGCATTAATTATCTGTCAACCTATTAAACAGAACACTTTAGTATTAATACAGCTTTGAAGGTAAACATAATCTACAGGCTAAATTTTCAAATGGCTGTTTGTCAATGCAGCATAAAACATTTCCATAGTGCAAATCTTACCAACTGTATGAAAGATACTGTCCCCTTCAGAAAAATGCTTCTCCCCCCGACCCCCCTCAAAATAATGAAGAGTCATAAAGTCATACTTCATTTCACATTTAGTACAAGATGTGGTTTGAAACATACTAACATAGGGAAGCTTAATTTTAACACTAAAAAAAAGGCTGAACAATGTTGAGAAATTAAAATAAAGAAGTTAGATATGCTGTAACTGAAAGAAATGAAACCCAAAAATTTGATCTGTGGAAGTGAGGGATTAAAAAGACACAGATCTTTCCCTTTTTTCACCTGTTAGAAACATAATATATGACAATACAGCACGCTCCCTATATTGTACCAACAACTGTAAGATTACTTTAATTGCTGAAGAATCACAGTGTTAAGTATATCTGCTTCTTGTAGTGTCAGGTTTTCATCTGTTAGCTCTTTATTTGGAAAGGTAGTCACAAGAACAAAATCAGTTGTTGCAAACGCTGGACGGGACTGGATAATGAAATCTCGAATATCCTTAATCCTGTGGAAAGGATATAGACATGAAAATGGCGTATGATTCCATTTTGACATAAATCTCTGAACATAAGATGATCAGAGAACACAAAACTTTCTAACAAACTATTTAATATGTCCTATTGATTGTACATTTCCATTTGATCCAGATGACTAATGGATGTAGCCTAGAATTTTTTGCTTCTTGCATAAAAAAAATGAAAAATTAAAATGAATGTTGCTTGTTTTCTCAACATAAAATTTGTAACATAGAAGTATATTGCAAATTGATACTTAACACAGAAAGTCAAGTAATTTCAACACCAGCTGTCAAAAATTTCACTATTAATTAGCCTATTCCAAAAAAAGGCTACATTATTAATGAAAGGAGGAATCCTAAAATACATGGTGACAGTGATGAGAAAGCAGAGGGCAATTATCAATGCACTTCAATAGCAAGAAGTTTCCCCTACTTTCACTTGGCAGTACACTTCTGAATGATAGTTCATAAAACAATCACATCAAGAAGATAACAAGAATAATTTAGTTTTTAAGACATGGATGAAAAACAAATAAGATTTGAGAGATCAAAAAAACCTGAAATTTGAGGTTTCTCTCCTAAGACAGTAAACTGAGAATAAATCTTTGAAGATCTATCGTAACTAGTAAGTAGGCAGATTTACTGTGGCCAAGTAAGCAGGGACTTCAACTTTCTATCAGTCTTCAAGGCTTATGACACAAGCAGTGCACTTTAGTAGCTGATTTTGATCATACATATGGCTGTGTTAACTAAACTACAAAGATTCACAACCAAGAGAAAGTTAATAATGACGAAAATAAGCTTCTGTCGACACATCCTTGGTTACAGATGTTACTGGGGAGTTTACCACTTCTACCCTTTCATGCAGACAGAAGAAAACACATCATGGCTACAGAGGCTCCCAGTAAGCCCTAACGTTTATCTATAGCATTTCTCCAGCAGGTGCTGCGAAGAAAGGACCTGGGCCTTACTATCAGTGTACATTATCAAGGCTGCTAAAATGGCATCTCAACTAAAATTGCCTCATTGTGGTCTGTGTATGTTGACAGGTGAAGAAAGTTGCACATTGGCTCCGCTCTTATTCTGAGCCAGAAGGTAAAAAAGGAAACAGGTGAACTCTCCATATAACAATATTAACGTGGAATTGGGTCCATGCTAAGACCACCTCCATGGCAGGATTCAAGCTCAGTTTTAGCTCAGTTCTAACACAGATGGTGCAGATTTCAGATCAGGGCTGGCTTGAATCCTGCTTGCTGTGAAGTGTGGGTGGAACTACTGATCAAATCTCTGCCCTCTGCCCAAAGTTCTCTCAGCCACGCAGTGCAAAGCAGAGCTTTGCAGAACCTTGCGCTAACACAACCTCTTAGGCAAATAAATGGGGTTGGCCAACACCATTTGTGGCAATGCCCCAACAATGTCAATAAAACTGATGGCAAGCTCTAATCAGCAAACTACTAAGATCTGAAAAACCCACCAAGTTCACATGCTGCCAATTCCTAGGAGATGACCATCCAAAATGAAACAAAGGTTGGTTCTCAGTATTATGTCCAGCTCACATGCCAGAATAGCAAATGAGCACGTTATGTCCATAATGCTTTTGCATATGGGCTGCAGTCTATGCTTATAACCCATGTCATGTTTAGTCACAGTCTCAAGCATAACAAGGTAGAAAGCTGGAGCTCTTGATTATGGGCCACAGGATTTCTCTGCGTGTAGTGTAGAGAGACTATACTCCACACCTTGCAGTAAAGTGCCTTCACAGTGTCATCCAAGTCAGCCACATGCTCCTCCCCAGAAGGGCCTAGGGCTGGGATGACTACATAGTGACTCTGTCCAGATTTCAGTCGCCCTGAGAAAAGTTATGGCTGGTACCACGTCCTGGCAAATCACAGTACAAAACTGGTCTTAAAAGTTTGTGACTTTGCAGTTATCAAATATCTTGTGGTTCCAAGTACAGAATTTTCCTTTGACAGTCAATTTATCAGTACATCTATGTTATGAAAATGACACAGAGCTATAGCATTTCAGTGGAACTGTATTTTTCCCTTTTTGATGTCTTGCTGATATTCATTTAATGACAAAACACAAACTTATCAAAAAAGTTATGGTTACCTGTATTGATTCAGAATCGATTTACCTGTGTGTTTGATTAAATCTTTGTATTAATCTGCTTCCATCTGCTAATCTAATTTGAATTTTAGTTGCTGGCATGGAATCATCAATCAGAACAGGTGCGTTAAGAATGGATTTCTCCTCCTCCTCTGGGGAAGAAGGTGTGCTGACTATTTCAGGTGTAAGGCTAAAGGATTGAACAAAAACACAAACCAGATGTTACCAATGGAGTCAAACCAGAACTGAATATTATTTCAGTTGTCTTTTTCACATAATGACTACCATGTATAACTACTACAAATGAGAAATGAAAATCCTCTCAAAGTTTCTTGAGCTAAGTATAAACACAGATTTTCTAACAGAGACACAAATAATGCTTTTGTAGTTTCTTGTCAATGATTGCGATATTTAGTATTTATTTTTCTTATAATTCTGCATTACATTTGCATTATTTAAAATAGGTAATGAAGTGCGAACAAAACTATATTTGTTTATCCTTACAGAGCATGAAATGACAGTCTTCAATACTAAGATTTGTATGTTGTACCTCCTGGACTATATTAAAAAATAATTATGTACCATTATAGTGCACTAAACTGACCCAAACTGCTTTAGTAATTGCTTTCAGGAGCACTACTTTATGATTCTGGGCATCCCCCACCCTTTCAAAGCACAAATGATATCGACAGCACCACATAGTAAGGTGGAATTTTTTACATTTAGTATAAAAGGAATAAAATCTTCTTGGATATAACCATTTGGCTGCTCCTTTCATTGTTTACATACCTGAGACTTCATAAGCTACCAAAACAAAACCACCACACAATAGGTGTGCACATTTTCTTATATACAGAACATCATCCTCTCTTCCCCAACTATTTTCTTTAATAACCTGAGCAAGTGCTCAAGTGAAGAAGTTATTATATACAATTGTTCTCTATGTCATCCCTGCCAGAGCTTTCCACCTTCTCAGTTTTACTGAGCATACTTCCTCACTTTTAAAAAGATGAAATACAGATTAGAAACAGTGAAGAATCATTTATTGAATTACTTGCAGAAGCAGACCAGTAATACCTTTTTCTGGCAACCAAACGTATAACATGAATAAATGCAATCATGAACAGAAACCTAGAAGTATTTACAATTCAACAGATAATATCAAGTCAGCTGAAAAACATGCTATAATGCCTATAATTGTTATGCAAAAAAGCTGATGATTGGCAGAGTTGAGGTCACATTACCTGTTTACTCTTACTGACCAACTTAAGATGAACAGAAATTATGGACAAAGTAGTCTGAAGTGTTTAGTCACAGGAATGAATTTTGGCACATTATGTATCAGTTCTATTGAATTATACACGTTAGAGTTTTAACAGCATCAGCCTACACTTGGATCAGGACAGCAAATGAAACAGAACCAGGTGCAAGCTTTTCTAAATCATTAAATTTCATATTTTTTACTACATATATGAATTTTATACTCTAGTTGGAGATGACACTAGAATTGAAGGAAGTGGGGGCTCCAATCAAAGGTTAAAAGTTGAGCCCCTCCTCTCCCACAGTCCAGACTTTGCAGTATTATTTCATGTAGAGAAGCATGTACAATTCCTATGGTTGTTTGCTTTTAAAAAAAAGCAGCTCCTACTACAGATTTCTGCAGCATCATTTGAAGTTTTCCTCAACTCTTAGTAAAAGTTGCAAGATTTTGATACAACTTATTGCTCGTTTATTTTGGATCAAATTAAAATAAGATAGTTTACCAAATTATTTCCTTTTCTTAAAGCTAACAGACTTGTCTATATAACTTATAATGAGTGACCGCTTACAAGGTTATATTTCAGGACAGTATTTCTGCTCCTTCATTCCTGAAAAAATATGAGAGTTTCTCCCATACAAAAATACTTTCCATCTGAATTAAGTCAGGCATCAGCCACATTGCTGCAATAGCATCTCCTAGTCCCTTTGTGATGATCTCAGCAGTAAAAGACAACATGTACTGCAGCTAAGCCAGAGCAGCATGTGTCCTTACTGGCCACCATCACATTATAACTAAGTTCTGCTTGTTTCTCACTAAATGGGGAACAATGTATTTGGGTCTGCTTCCTCTATCTAGAGATTTTCTCATGAAGTTTGTATAGTACTAACCACCTTTCAGCTTCCTTTGCTTTAAACACAGCTGAATTTAAAAAATTTATAGGCCAAACTATATGCAAGAACAGGCAGAGAAATCTCATAGCCACAACAAAACACAAAGCATCTAGCAAATCTATGAGGAATATAGGACTAAGATAACCTTCTTTAAGATTATATGTAAATTTTTATGATTACTGGTAGCTCAGGAGTCTCAGGATTGAGACTTGTGGCACGGAATAATTTTTATATTGCTTTTGTCATCTGATTAGCTTCTCCAACAGTCTCCTAATTAATTAAAACCAGCTTTTGAAATAACATACAAACACAGAACAGAAAACCTAGTGTTTTTTACCTTCCAAGTTTTTGCCCTTCACCACTGAAAGCTTTGAATCGCAGTCTAGGCTTCACATATTCCTGTTCTTGGTGGTCTTCCATATCCAAGTTAACCTGGCCACCATGAACAAGTCGCTGCAGTTCCACAGGAATTTCCCTTAATTACAAAAATAAGTTTCCCAATTACATTCTGAACTGCAATACAAAATTACACAAAACCTTTCACAGTATGAGTTGATACTATGTTTACTTTAAAAGTCATAGACGTACAATTGTTTTACAAATTTCTTCCTAAAGGACAAAAAAAAAAAAAAAAAAAAAAAAAAAATCAGTGAGCTGACAGTCAAAACCTAGAATGCACTAACAAAACATGTGAAACTAAAAGCTGTCTGTAACAAGTAACATTCGGAGTTAAATCACCAGAAGGAACCAAAGTGTTCCAAATTTTTAAATGGCCCATGCATCTGATGACAAATACAGAATATATTTTATGGGTGCAGGCAGAGGAGAAGCCTGGAGCTTTTGATAATCATAAACATGTGGAGGAAGCATTTTCCTTCACTTCACTTGAAAGACATACCTCAAAAAAGTTGCCATTTTAACTTACCCTCTTTTAACAGACTCAAGAAACTGAGCATTTGTTGGGTCTGAATAGGATCTCAACTCTCCATCATCTAAACTGAAGCCATTTCTCCATAGTTTCAGCAAAATTTGAACCTATGGAGCGAAAATGGTGAAATTTAAAGAAGTGACAAATAAGGTATTTCAATTTCACACAGATTAGTTATATGATATTTGATCTATAAACAGATTTTGTAACAGGCCACAAACAAGAATAACAAAAGAAGAACAGAGTGCTGCACTGTAACTATCATTGTTAGAATCCTTTAAAAAAAGCAAATAATAGTTATAAACTACTATCTACTTCAGGACCACTCTTACACTTGGGGAAAAAGAATCTCTTAATCTGCTATCCATGACATAACAGATGATACAGTCAGTGTTCCAATTAGTTTCAAAACCAGTAAATGTTTCTTGTTGATAAATTAAGAAACAAATCCGTAAAATTACAAACTACTGCTGATATATCAGTTACAGCAAAAACTGCTCTTTCCGCCAATTATTACATGCTGAGCTCCAATAAAGTTGATACTAGCTCCATTCCATTCCAATGTGGAGAATCCTGGAAACCAGCCTCCTTCGCTCCCTTCTTATTCTGTTGCATGCCTGTACATCCAGCCAGAGCCTTTCACCCTCAGAGCTTGCACCTCTCTTCACTGCAACCACCTTGCAGTCCAGCACAACTAGGCTCCCCTAGCCAGCAAAACTGACCTTCCCTTAGAAAACCATCCCTGCCCCCAGTTATAGTAACCCTGCTGCAACATGCTTCTGGCTCACTACAGCTGGCTCTTACTTACACGGTAGAAGGATTACTTCAGAGGGTAGAAGGTAGCAGCTCCTGGTGTGACATGATAGCACCCCCCAGCCTGAACCACATCCTTTGGCCTTACTCATTTCTTGGTTTTGTTTCTAGATAAGCTTAACATTTGCTCTAGCCATTCAAACAAGTATAGAGCTAAGTATAGAGAACTTTGTTTCCCCCTCCCCCCTCACTTCCTGATTTTTAAATGAGAGGAAAGAAAGGCAAGACAATTTTCAAAAGGCCTCTAACCTGCTGCTTCACCATTCCTAGAATACATCCATGCTCTCCAGTTGGAGACTGGCTACTTTGCAAGCCACAAGAAGAAACATTTCCTAACCTAAGAGGATTAAAATGTTAGCATAGCTAAGAGAATGCAGAACAGCTGGAGGACAGTAACTAAAAGGAATGTCTGCTAAGAATGTAAAAGTAATTTACATCAGAAAACTCCATAATGAAGGTCTTAGTGGTATCCAGTGAACATCTGTCCTCTGCGGACACTTAAACAATTTCTACCTAACACACATGTAATACTTGGATATTAGCTTTTCCTCATAGACGTAGTTACAGTAACACTGCCATTTCAAGCTGTAAACATGATTAAGCAGGCATCTGTTGGAGATTCTGTTTCCAGCTATTCAGAATTTTACTTACATCTTGATTTTCTCCATATATGTATTCAGAATGTTTTTGTGATGAGTCACCCAATCTATATCCACCACCAGAAAATGACTGGGAAAAAATATATAGAAAAGCTTATTGAAATAAATATCTGAAAGTTTATTAAAATTCTTACCTAGGTGCAAATAAAAGCATAAGCAAGCTTGTTTCTGTGATAAAAAGCAAACATACTGTTCTAACTTGTATATTTTCTAAGTGGAAAATTATATCTAGTAACCATAATGAGGCTAAGCAGGTTTTATATGATGCATTTCAGTTTCTAACCTGCATACATTTTCAAACATAATAATTCAACAGATATTTTGACTGGGATACAACTGCAGTTTATTTTTTTAAAAATCATTTTTAATTAAAAATAAAGCAAGTAATTCCAGCTCAGGTTGATTTCTAATGATTTCCCCTGAAATTGTGTGGTTCCTCCCCGCTTTATTTTCTAGAGCAAGCTGTCTGATCACAGGTAACGCACAACTGTGTTGATAAATCCTCTGCTATTCGCAAACCACAATAAAGGTGTATTTGCTCTCATGTCGTTAGATGAGTTTCAGAGAGACTAATGTAAATACAGATCAAAATATCTTTTAACTTTTACCTTAGCTTTACTGAAATCACCAGATGCTCTTGAGGTTTCATCTAATGGTACAGCCCCATGTTCTTTTGCTTCCTTGAAGAGTTCAGCAACAATTTTACTCGGATTATTAGAAGCCCCAGAAATCTGTAATCCTCTATATTCCGAGTCACCTGAATAAAATCTTTAGAATAGTAATGTTCATAAGCAGCAATGCTTTAAATGACAAGCATAATTTTCCTCTTCCCATCCAAAGAAAAAAAATTAACAAAGAGCCAAATTTGGCACAAAACATTTTCATTCTGATCACAGAAATGTACCGCTTGGTTCTGACCTCCCTGGAAATCCAAGCAGCACTACTCCAAAGACATTTCACTAACAAAACTACCAAGGTGCCTTCTGGAACATGCCCCAGGGGTGAGGGGCCAAGGCCGTATATTCAAGTGAATGCAGTCCTGATGCAGCTGTGGCTTTCTACACCTCATCTTATGTGGATGTTGTCTGCTCCCAGAAAGACCAATTTCCTCAGGGGTGTCCTGTGCATGGGATCGTGCCTGGGCTGGTCAGAATACAGATTCACAACTAACACCACCTTGGCAGAACAAGCGTAAAATTGTTATTGAAAAACCTGAACAGTGCCACAATTTGAGCTTTTAATTTAAAAATGTAGTATACTTCCATTCCTGCCATTCCATATCAGAGATGGAAAGTTTCTAATAAATTTAATTAACCTTTCAAGGCATTTTAAAATCTGCAGAAACTGCTGTGAAAGTTAATTTGTGTTCTTTCTTTCAACACAGCTCCATTTCTAGCTCTTGAAGGTGAAAAGTTAAATTACAAATGATTCTCTTCAAAACTGTATCTGCTTGATTGTGAAGAACTAGATATTCCTTGAGGATTATCTTGAGGAAGGTGCTATAAATCTCTAAATACCAATGGAATAGATGCTGTAGAAAGATCTGTATATAAATATAAAACCTGGCAAACTTGAATGCTTTGTCTTTGATTACAAGAAGTGTTATTAACCAATAAAACGGGCGCTTTCTACTTTCCTTAACTTTTTCACTTAATCACTTGGGGCAAGGCAAATCAATTAATCCATGTGAAACTGTCTCTCAGGCCAATGATTTCAAAATGCTGTTGATTCCAATGTATTTTATAGTTATCCAAAAGCAGTAGTGGGTATGAAGGTGCTGTACAATCATACTACTTTTATGATGTCACGTAACTGGCAATCCCGTAGTATCATCTCTCCTTTGTACATAAATCTGTATTTTTTTATCCTTATTGCCGTTTATATGGAAAATCTATAATTATTAGATTTAAAAGAATTACAGTGGTAAGAAGATGAAACAAGAATTCTTATCAGAATTTGTATTCATGAAGGAAAGGATATACTCAAATATTTGAGTAATGGATACACAGAACAACTCAGGGTATTTGCGAAAAGGCAAAAAAGCTTTTGAGTCCAAGTGTAAGTTTTTTTTACATCCATACAGTCACATGTTAAGGCATCTACAGGTCCTAGATCACTACATCCAGATTCTGCTAAACATAGTTTTAGTACAGCAGTGTACAGCTAACACTTACTTTAATAAGTCACACAGTGTCTCTGTACTTACTAGCTCTTTGCAGGATAGACAGCTCACACACATTTTGAAAAATGGGGGGAGCAAAGTGTGAATGTCACAAAAAAACCCAATTACTTTCACATCTGTTAAACAAATTTTTTTCGTTTTAAAAATACCTTTGGTTTTCTTTGTCATCGCTCATGCTTCTCTCTGGTTTTCTCAACCTTCTAAGAGAATCAATTTTAAGACTGCCAAGAGAATGAAAGAAAACATCTGAAGATGACTGGTACATACACTTCACTAAGTACTTCATATGTAACTTCTGAAACTACTGTTTTCAAAAACTAAAGATATCAAGTTGTTTGGTGTTTTTTTTTTATTCTTATTCTTAGTTATGCAGAATTCTGCTTTACACCACTGGTAGTACCACAGATAACACAGGTAATATGCAAGCTCAACAGCTCTTTCAGAATCCAGCTTACCAGAATTAACTACACTTCAAATTCTTTTCATATTTTAGCTGGTTTTGTCAAGAGATAAGCTGCCTAGTGAAGTCAACACTGGCTTTCCTTGATGTCCTGGAGTTCCAAACCTAGAAAAGTATTTGTTCTCACTTCTATTTTATGCAATTTTAAAAATACATTGAATGGTAACACCGCATCAAAAGTTGATTAAAATGCAGAATCAGATTCTGGTTTATGATAGGGACAGATCAATAAGCTACCACTGGACAAGCTAGGGTTGTCAGTTTGCAAAATGCTAGGAAAAGCTGTACAGATGTATGCTCTTGTCCCATAGTACTTGATGATAAAATTCATTAAAGTGAGATGTATACAAGGTAGCTGACTACCATGGGATAAGTAGATACAATCTGCTACATGAGCAATGGCAGATCACTAGTTCAGATTTATGCAATTTGTCTGACTACTGTACCTTTGAAATTGAAGTGTAGCAGAGCAGGTCACTGCTTTTTTAAGTATCAGTGTTGATAAAACAATGTAATTCTATATCCAAGTAAAGGATCTGCTTCTTATTACTTTCTCAGAAAAAAAATGTATTGGTATGGACTTAGGTCATGGGCACTAGAAACGCCTTAATCTCTTCTATTTAATTCCTTTGTCGCATTGTAGGTTTTATGGGGCTTGTATTTTAAGCTTCTTAAAGGAACGTACACAACATTACAGCATATATAATATGGCATTTATTCCAGCAGGGCCTAGAGACATTCTTCTATACCTGCAATTGTGGAAGGCAAGCCAAGTAGCTGACTTCAACAGCAGCACTATGCTTCTTTGCAATTAATACACTGCTCATCTGAGAGCAAACTGTAGTCTGCTGAAAGAAAAATCTCATTTTGGATACCAAGTAAATAGCAGCCATCTCTTCTTTCTCAGACAGATTCCAGTATGATTGCCAACAAAGAGCAAGTGTTTGCCAACAGCTATCACACGGAAGTATCTGAGATACTGTATTGCAGCTCTTCCTTCAGTTGGAGTGGGAAATTGTAACTTCATGATATGTATCGGTAAATGGAGCCATTTGCTTTATTTGTTTATAAACTGTGTTCTATGTAGCTGATTAGTCAACTTAGGTGGTTTCACCAAAACAAACAAATAACTCACCAAAACCCGATTATTTTCCAAGTGTCACATACTGTGCTAAAATCCCTCTTCCTGAAGATCTGCATTTGCAGATGGACTTGAAGCATGGCTCTGGTGACTAAGATCTTTTCTGCTGCTTAACCTCCTTTAAATCAGAGATCCATATCGGCAGCAGCGATTGAAAGAGAAGCCAAATACAAGACCTGTTATGGCATCACTGACAGTAATGACATAAAGACTTCTCTTTAAAACAATTTAAATAAGAATTAATTAAAAACTGGCAAGAGTTCTTTATAAAAAATTTATAACTACATTGAATCTTCAAATGATATGTGAACGGCAAACACTGCAGGCCAGCAAAAGTTGGATTTATACATAGCTACATGTCTTTCCTTCTACCTGCCAAACCCAAATTCATTAAGATGCCCTTCTTATTTCTCTCACCCCATAGGAGCCTACTAATAATTTTTCACATGAATATTTGTCTCATCTGGTACTGACATAAATATAACACTGAAAGCAGCTTACTTGCTAAATTTGACTCAAACTACTGATTTGCTGAATTTTGAAGAAGAAAAGAACCACAGTATTTTTCTGATACAACAAATTTCCACATTCTATCTGTGTAAACAAAAAGTAACACTTACAGCATGTTATCTGAAATGGGTTTAAACTGTTTCGGAATACCATATAGCACAAAGACTCCTAAATAAATACAATTTAAAAACCATTCTGAGAAGACACAGATTATGCATTATTACAGGGATTCACAATTCCGGATTATGAACTGCTGTAGATGGCTTTTTATACAAGGAGGAGATCAAGTAAGTATGACAAAATTTTGTGAGCTAATACAGTACCTATTTCACACATTTCTGAAGTACAAATCACACGTTACCTCTGTGATACTTTTGTGTTACTGATCTTTGTAGTTGTTGGTTTGTCAGGACACAATGACTGCCTTTTAGCTTCATCTTCGTATAACTCTGCCAAGGCCAACTGTAGGAAATAGAACTGGTTTTAGAAGTCTGTAACTCTAGAACTACATGTGGAACAGAAGACAAAAACTAATGCAAAATGCACGCATCACCAGAAAATTAGTAACATCCACATGAGAAACCCCAACTACTTTGCTAAATTCAACTCCTTTTCTGCTTTATGAAAAAAAAACCCATGATGCTTAATGCCATTGTGACTCGGAACATGCAGTCTGCTGTCATTTGGTTCATGCTGTTTCACTAGCTACATTCAGCTTGTATTAGATTCAGCATCAGAAGAGTGTATACACATGTACGTATTAAGCATCATCTCACTAATGTTAAGGAATTGAAATAAAGTTGCTAGGTAACTCTCTGATAACACTGGGAAGCAAATAATAATTTTTTCAAACATTTTACATAGAAATGGGAAAAACATAACTCAAATAAGCTTATATTGGAATTAAGAATCAATTCAGCCTTGTTGGCCTGAATTCAAGGCACAGGCATCATTGCAAATACTTTAAAAAAAAAAAAAAAAAAGGTTTTTCCCAAAGGTTCCCCAAATGCTGTCATATCACAGGTAAGTTCATATTTAGGAAGCTGTGCAAGGCATGTCATTTTTAGCAATCTTACTTTTGTCCTGATTAATACTCTGTTGTCAAATCATCCTTAATTTTGTCTCCAAACCATTCTGTTCACACTATGCAAGTGATATTACATTTTATTATGCACACCAGAATAGGTACTAGGCACCAATTTCATTACAGTTTTATGCTGAAAGAATACACATTAAAATAAAATGAAACATCATCCATCCTTGAAAACACAGTGCTGTGAACACAGGATATTAATCCCATATTAATATGAGGCATTTTCTGCAGGGAAAAAACATGATCTGAGGAATTATAACCATTAAGTAAATTAAACTCAGTAACAAGACAGCTCAAGAAAACCAGTAAGACCTCCATTCTATCTGAGGATACAAGCAAATATCTTTTAGATATGTAAAGCTGATAGGGTATGTCACAGACAAGTCCATAAGCAGACACTAAAAGGAACAGGCAAAGCTCTGCCCTGTACTGTCCCTAATCCAAAAACTGAGGGATGCTGAGGGAGCATAAAAGGGCATGGTCACACTTCTGTGCTTTCCTCATCCCACAACCCTTATGGTGCCACAACAAATCAAGTACTGAGCTAGATGGATGGACAGTCAGCTGCTCTGGCCCAGGAGGGTACTACTTCTTCGGTTTTTAACATTGTATAAATAATCATCTACCCAAAATGCCTGTCTGCTTCAGTTGACTAACTAAAGACGGTATGAACCAAAGCATTAACACCCTTTATTACTGTTAGGTATTGTAGCAAAGTTAATCTCAACAAGAACCTATGAAAATTCCAAATAGTAATCAAGAAAAAAATTTTAAAACTATATCCATCTTTCTCTGCTAATGACGTATAATTAAACAAAACAGGGGCAGTTTTAGTTACCAAAAGTTTCACCAGTTTTCCAATCAATTTGTTGCTTAAAATACTTCAAACCTTCATACAGTTTCAAAGTCACACACAAAAAAGCAATACTACTAAAAGTGTTTGCAATTAAGCGTTTAAGTACCAATGCTGAATTACATTTGTGATCACACTCTCTCAAAACTTTCCCCACGTAAGCCTGGGAAAGGATCTTGTCTTTAGTCTTACACCACAGTTGCAGAGACTGACGTCTTCGTGCGGGAAAAGACACTCCTACCAAATAATCAGGAAATACAATGGCGCCAAAATAACTTCAAGTACAGTTAAAACCCAGCTACTGAAGTGTCGGAAGAGCCCTTCCGCTTCCCTGGGGAGCTGCCCACCACACACGCTGACCACCCACCGTTTCCTAAAGCGCCCAATTCCCTTTCAGACTCGTCCATCCCTTCCCAGCCTCAAAAGGGGGGGCAAAAAGAATGAAAGAAAAGACGTCAGCCTCTGCTCAGAGGCCCAAAACCTGCCCGGTACATCGGGGTAGCCCCGAGTAGCAGCGAGAGGGGCGGGGGAACCGCGCATCGCCCGCTCCCCTCAGGGGCGCCCTGGCAGAAGGCCAGGGGCACCCCCGAGGGGACACGGCACTCCGCCCCGCTCGGCTCGGCCCGGCCCCGCCCCGCCCCGCGGAGGGAGTGGGACGCCCATCTCCACCCGCTCACCTGCAAATCCCGGGCGCTGGGCGGGCGGCCGCCACTCCGGGGCTGCCGATCCCTCCGGCCGCCGCCGGCCGCCGCCGCGGACACTTCCCCTTCCTGCTGCGCGGGCGCTGCCCCGCCGTCCGCCATCTTCCGAGGGCGGTGGCGGCGGCGGCCGGGGGGCGGGGCCGGGCGGGGCGGGGCGGGGCCAGCGCCGCCAGGCACTTCCGCCGCCAGCGGCGGCTGCCATAGCAACGGGAGGGGCCGGGCCGTCGTAGCCCCACCCACCGGGCCGTTTCCATGGGGACGGCGGGGGCTTGCCACCACTGAGGGAGCTGGCCTCAGGGGGGACGAGCCTCCCTGCCTCCCTGCCTGCCTCCCTGCCTGCCTCCCTGCCTCCCTGCCTCCCTGCCTGCCTGCCTCAGCCACCCTCGCCCAGGAGAGAAACTGTGTGAGCGTCCTGGGTCAGCGGGGGCCCAGCCATGTCTCTCCCGGGGGGCACACAGGGGAGGGTGCACTTGCCCTCAGCCTTCTCTCAGCACCTGACGATGGAAGAAGGTGGCTTTTGTCCACTGACAGGCCTGGGCCTTGGTGGAGACTGGCAGACCTTGCTCCGTGATGTCAGCTGAATGGCCAGAGTGGGAATTTCTCACTCTTCTTTCACATGCAAGGCTCTCTGCAGAATTGTAAAGTACCATTGATGATGGCTAAAACCAAACAGGGTTGTTCACTTAAATGCGTAAGCAAACCTGGAGGGGAAAGGAATATCAGCCTGGCAGGTGGCGACTCTGAGCGCTCAAAGTGGTGGCTCATGGATGACAAAAGGGTGAGATTTGAGTTTCTTTCTGACTCTGAAATATTGAGGATTAAAAACTTTTTCTAAATATGGAAATTGAGCTTGTCACTTTAATCTTACGAGATGAGATACTCTGAAACTTTGTGAAAACACTATTTTGTAATAATTTTGTGGTCAGGTATCACACTTGACATCTGTCAGAAACTAAAACTAGAAGCTTAGAAGTCAAAACTTATTTAACAGTCTCTGAAACCTGTGGGTTCACCATGGCCAGAAACTAGGCACCCACCCAGTTACTCGCTCGTTCCCTGCGGGTGGGAGTGGAGAGAATCACAAGAGCAAAAGCCAAAAACTCCTGGGTCAAGATAAAGACAGTTGAATAGGTTAAACAAACCTGCACACACAAACAAAATAAGGAATTCATTCACTCTTTCCCATCGGCATGCAGGTGTTTATCTGCTTCCTGGAAAGCAGGGATCCATCACACATAACTGTTACTTGGGGGGACAAACACCATAACCACGAACATCCCACCTTCTTCCTTTCCCTGAGCTTTTATTGCTGAGCATCATGTTGTATAGTCTGGGATATCCCTTGGTCAGTTGGGGTCAGCTGTCCCAGCCATGTTCCCTCCCAGATTCTTGCTCACCCTCAGCCTACTTGTTGTGGGGGCATATTGGGAAACTGGGAACCTGGATGCTGTGCAAACACTGCTCAGCAATAGCAAAAGCACTGGTGTGTTATCAACACCAATTTAGTCACAAATCCAAAACAAGGAATTTATGGGCTGCTATGAAGAAAATTAACTCCATCCCAGGCAGACCCAGTACAATGAGCTATTGGAATTTTGTTGAACATTTTATGTGATAACCTGAGGTGAAATAAAAAAATGAATGCTATAGGCAAGACCTGGAATGACCCTAAATATAACTAATGAAGAGCAAGTAATGTTTAGAAGTGGATGTTTTCAGCTTCCCAAGAATAAACATAAGATAAAGAAAGAAGGCAGTGAAAGAAATCCTTAAAATAAATTATCAGCAGACATTAGTATTTGCCATTTGAATCATAGAGCAAGACATCATGACAACCACACTGACTGCAAGCATTATGCTCTTTGATATAAAACAAGGGCTTTTATATATAATGGAAAACAAGTATTGATAATGCTACAAAGAGGAATCAATAGGTTGGTTTCCAATTCAATATTTCATCAAGCCATGGATCCACAGCATCTGTACAAAAATAAATCGCTGCCTTAAGTGAGGCCCATTGAGCTGACCAGCTCTTGAAAAGTTTTGTATTCTGAACTGGCGAATATGCAAGTGATTTCAGGGACCAACAGGCTGGTTGGGATTTCATCTGGAATTGCAGACTGACAGCTAAAATCACTAATTGTCCAATGTTCACACATAATGCTCAGTTACCCCCAATGGAGCCACGCAGGGTGACTGTGACCTGAATGGTGAGCTGAAATACAGTGAAGCTACAGCTGGAACAGCCAGCTAGCCATCTTCAGTTGTTTCCACTGCTGTTCAGCTCAAACACCCACCGTTCTCTCTAGTCAATCTATCTAGACCCTGTTAATGCTAGCTTACATTTCAGAAATGCTAGGAATGGTGGTTAATGGAACGGCGGTCACACAGGACCCTTAAGCCAGACTATTAAACCATGCACTTATGTTTGTGCCTTCATAATCAGCCAGACCATCAGTGAGCACGTGGACAGAACAATCTGTTCCAGCTCACAAACAACAGGGGAAAAAATGTGGTCTGGTACCCAGATCCATCTCAAGGGTCAATGCTAACCTGCTCTACACCAGTGGCAATATCATTCTTATGGAAAATGTAGATATGAATAATTTTTTCTGCAGAACCTTTTTGAGTGTTTGACACAGAAGAATAGCACCACTGAGGATATATATGTGTGTATATATATATTTATATATATAACATTGCATATATAATACATTTCACGTAGCTCCACATTCTGAACTTTATATGCTGATTATGTATGCTTGCAAAGAACTCTTTGCTTTATTTAGGAAAAAAATCCCAAATTGAATAGAAATAAGATACCCTTTCAGCTGGTTTCTGTGTCTGAAGCCTATATGATGACTATGTCAAGAATAAAAATGTAGTCACATGCTGTTTCATTCAGCCTTTCTTGGATTGATACGTCGTACGCAGCTGTTGTCTAAGTGAAAATGTCCTCTGGTGATACAGATTGAATTATCAGAGAGTATCTCTAAGCTGTAATTGCTCAAAAAACTTTATTATGAAATCAGTTTTTTATAATTAGGCATCCCATATTTTGACACACATATCTTCCTTAAACATTATTCCTGCCTGTCTTTCTCTGTGATTGCCTCCTCTTTGGTTAAGGCTGCCAACAATGTTTCAAGAGATACCTGAATATAGATTAGCACATAATTTTTTTCTCAGTGAAATTTATATAGTCACAGACATCTGGAAATTTAAATCTGTCTATCTGAAGCACTTGTTTTAATTTGCATAACATTATTATTGTGACCAATGTTTTCTCACACTGCTATAGATTTAAAACAGTTTGGCAGCTCTAGTTCCTTAATTAAAATTGGTCCTGTATTGTTCTTTATGTCTGAAATGTTCATCAATTATCCTAGGTATTTTCTTCCTAGAGATTAAAACTAGCAACATTTATAGTCTTCTATTTGGGAGTAACTGAGGTAACAGACAACAAGTCTTTTATTTCCAAAATCTCACTACAGTTGGTGCTGTCCAGAAGTAAATATATAACTAAAATGCAAGTGAAAATAATAAAAAAATAATTATTGAAACTCCCCCCACCCCCAAATTTTGGATGTAACTTAAGAGAGAAGAAAAGCAAAAAATAAAGTTAGAACAAAGGTAAAATTAATAGTAAATTTCTTAGAAAGACATTTAAAATAAAAGCATTGTAGAGGCTTGAAAAAGAGTGATCAGGATAGGGATAGACAATAAAATTTATATTTTTAGGTTTATAAACATTGAGGAACAACCAGTGTAATGGGCTTGAGGGCTGAGATAGAGACCTGAAACCTGACATGAGTAAATGCTCATTGGACAGAGACTGAAATAAGACAGGAAATATAGTGCCAGGCCTTTGAACTTCAGGGACTGGTGATGCCAAGTTAAATTTATGGTCTAAACAAAAGCAGCACAAAAAATTTAAGATTCAAAACAATTACAGATTTGCACATTGGGATTACCCGAAACCTCAAGAACATATGGGATATCTTTTTATCTACTAGGTAGTTTATAAATTTGGAAGGTAATTTTCTGTAACTTACAAAACAGGAATGCAAGTATCTTCAAGAAAAAAATAAGAAGCATATATTTAAAGTGATAAAAATCTTAGCTTTTTTATATATATGTATATATATATAGAGAGAGAAAGATCAGAGGGTTTAGTTAGTTTACTTAGTTACAGTACATTCCTTAACATGGTTTAACTGGCAGCATGTAATCTGCATGCAGTCTGTGGGATCTTCTGTCCAATCTGCTACCTTTTTCTCAGAGGAAATAGAGAATAATTGTTTGGATTGTGCTTACTTGTCAAACACCTATTTCTGTTCTTCAAGGAAAAGCCTCCTGTCTTCAGTACTCTGAATATAGAGTGTTCAGAAAGGTCTGTCAACAATGTTTCTAGATAAAAAGGGTTCAAAGGAAGACATCTTCTAGCAGAACCAGGACAGCTGTTGATACTTTGATGTGATTTTTAAGGGAGTTCCCAAAACTTAAATTTGACTGCTGTATTTTGCTGAGTTTTTACTATGGTGAGGCTAAGCCTTACATAGAAAATACCATTTTCTTTTGATTCAGCTTTAGTTCAGCTATGACCTGACAAAACAGTCAGAGATCCTGCCTGTCCTGGGCTTGGCCAGGGCTGGATTCCTGGCAGCTCTGGACTAGGAGGGCTAGCAGTGGGAGGGAAAGCTAGAGGTAGATATCGCTGTGATGTGCACTTTGTCATTACTCTGAGAAGGTACCATATCGTTGCTGAAACTCTGAGAAGTGTCTGGTGTAGAGATCTGGTAACTGGGGCAGCTGGAAGAAATGTTTCAGAGTTCAAGAGAGCTTTAAGAGTGAGTGTTTTGCTGGAATCTCAGGAGATCAGTAACTCTTGAGAACATTCCCCCTTTTGCTACCAAATTCTTGCTAGAAGTGCTTTGGACATTTTGCTGTGCCTCTCCAGCCTTTTAGAGTTTGAATGTCTTATAAATAATTGACTTGGCTTCACATAGCATTTCTGTGGTAAATTTCCAAACTGAAAATTTAGTGAGGTTTTTTTCTAACTAACAAAACAAAACCCACACTAGAGTTTGGAGAATGAAAATATGTAAGATTAAAATTTTAAAGGCACTTCTGAAGTCACAGTGAAGTATAATATCTTCTTGATTAGAAAACTTGTATCTTTCTTACTCAAACACCAAATGAGTGTATGCTGACATATCATTTTTATTTAAATCAATTTGCTTATTTTCTGACAAAAAAGCATAAACCTGTAAGACCACTTTTGTCAGTAGTGGTCAGCAGGTAATTCTGTGGTTGTATTGCTTCTCCAGGAGGTGCAGTCCCATGGAGCTTGTGCTGGAAAGGGAGGAGTGCAATAGGGAGGAGGACCTGTGTGCTTTGTGGTTGTAGAGTGAACTGTGTTAAAGGGAAATTTCCCATAGAAAATAATGTAGGAACAAGAAAAGGGTTGGGGTGAACACAATGGGTTGTTATGGCCCGTGTTTACAATGTACCAGCTGTTTTCCAACTGATAACATTGTATGATAAATCAAAGGAAATTTCTTAGGTGCTGAGAGATTCACATTTTTATTACAAAACAAAACAAAAAAATTACCACCAAAGCAAACTGAACATAGTCCATTAAAAATATATTAGTATTACTAATATCTAAAGCTCTACACTTCTCAAACTCAGTATGTTAAAATATTTTAATAGAATTTTTGTTGTTGTTAAGGTCTAATGTTCTGCCCTTTCATTGTCACTTCAGCCTAGACTTTCTTTGGCTTAGCTCTGCAATTTGCATGGAGTTTTTTACAGACATTATATTGCAGTAGTTGTAAAAGGAGCAAGTGTCTTTGTTTTCCCACTGCTGTTTGGTTGTCTCCAAGTGTTACATCAATGACAATGTTTTTTTGCTCATTATATTTACCTAGGTTATTGAAAAGATTTAATAATGTATCATTCTGTTAAGGGATCTACAAGTGACAGGTATTTGGCTTCTATTTGACAAGAATTGCACACATGCTAAGTTTCCAACAAAACAGAAAAAGAATAAAATGAAAGATGAAGAGAAAACTGAGGAAAAAGAAACCACCCAAAACCACGGCTCCAGTTGTAGAATACAAGAGCAGAACTGAATGAACTGCTGGACAAAATGAGGCTAGCCACTTCAATGCCTTTGAAAGGAAGATACAAGTCATTCGGATCCCTGACAACCTTCGCTTTGCAGTTGACACTATGTGGCCAAAGAGTTCAAGAACGCATGGGAGGGAACAGGGGGATTTAAGGTTTTCAGGCAAATCTTCCATAGACAATACACATGAAATAAAATGCAAAAATAGACAATTTCTTGTATTTTTAAGGGTATTTTAAAACAAAGTCTTTCTATTGTTTCTGCAGACGCTCTGAAAATCAGGATAGTTAGATTAATCCTGCTAATGTTTGTTCACTTCATTTTGGTGCTCTAATAGCTATCTCCTTGCCTCCCTCAGGGCAACTAGTGGTTACAGAGGCAAAGTACAGAGAAAGAGTAAGGTTTCAGAGGTTTGATGGTTGATCTGTAGTGCAGCAGATGCTGCAAAACAGATTTAAGAGATTGTGGTGGGAAAGCATCTTGATGAGGAAAAACAGTGAGAGCAGGTTTACTTGGATGTGAGAACAAGTCTACAGGCAGCAAGTCTGCAACAGACCTCCCACTGTTCCTGCCAAGGGTGAAGCTGCAATAATAAAAATATTAGACAAAACTATTCCACAGAACTGAGGAAGCTAAACTCCCAAAAACCTGTATTCTGCATTTCCTATTTCCATTTCTCCCTTTTTACCTCCTCCCATTACACCTCTCTCAATTTCCTCAGTGATGTCCAAGTGAAAATATCAAGTTCTTCCCTTCTCCCATCCTCCCTAAGGCCCTTTCAGTACCTCCATCCCCTTCCATAAGTACTGTTAGCCTTTTTGTGTCCTCAGTTCCCTTGCACTGCAATGTCCCATTTCCCCTGCCATGTCTCTTAGCTACCTATTTTGACCCATGATTTGGACCAGGGTCATCATCTGCTGTGTCCTGCATGGCTGGCTGCCTGCCTGCCTCCCAGAAGAGTGAACAAACTTCACTATCTCTACATTTCCCTCTTCTGATGAATGAATAAGGTCTTACTGCTTCACTTGGGCATCTATTTGCTAGATTTAGACATCTAGCAAAAAGAAAGTAGAATTCAACCTCAATTTAGTAAAAAAACATGATAAATTCTGTAAGTTAATAACTGAAGTGAACTGGATTTGATGACCTTTAAAATCTCTCCCGATCTTGAGTTTCTGTATTCCTGATGTTTTTAGCAGTAGTACAGTCTCATGACTTTCCCCTGGTAGTCCCTTCAGGAAAATAACATGCACTATCAGCAATTTAATGTGTCTAAAATCCAGAGATATATAGGCCTTCTGTAGATACATCTGCTAGTGTCAGTCCCACATGAGCCTTGACTTGCATTTGCATTTAATGCTAGCTGTCAGCTTGGTAATGCACCTATTGCGATCAACATGGAGACCTCAGAAGGGTTGTTGATGCCTCTTTTAGCATGGGATGGATGCCCCCTCTTAATACCTACTGATTTCACTTTGGGGGAGATGAGGTACATCAGCCTCAGCATGACACGTACCATACTGTTGCCAGAATAGCAAGGGAGAGTTTCTGGGACAAGCTGTGGCAGTCACATCTGGTCAGACCCACTCAACGGATCGGGGACATACTCCTGGATGTGACTATGTTAGGTGAGATGAATCCCCCCTTTGAAATGCTGGGACTGTTCAGAGTCACAGCAGGTGAAATAAAGTGTGTGTACAGATCTTTTCAGAATCATTCACTATGCTGATGACCCAATTTTGTTTTAGTTGAAAAAATATGAACTAGATTACATGCAAAAAAATTATGCAAACCAGAAGTCAGCTCACCAGATCCTCTCTACTGCTTTCAGAGCAAGCTTTGCCTAACTCAGGATTTAAGAGTTATCTATTCTCTATACAACAAAGAACATCAGCACAAGTTGTTCTGAATAGTCTCAAAAGAGTTTAGGAAACAACAAACTTTCTTTCTAATGCCCCCCAAGTATTTTTAGAGCTCAAATAAAACATAAAGGGAAAAGTTCCTGACAGCATTACAAAGAAAAAGGGTGTGAGATACCAGTAGGTGGTGCTGATACAACGGCAAGCAGGATCTGCAGCCTCGACTTTAAAGCCAACACTTCAAAACTTTTCCTCCCAGTTGATACCATTGCTACATCACTTTCTAATTTAAAATATTGTCATCTTATTGCTGTGGGGGCTAAGAGCTGTAGCTATGTATCAAGGTAACACAGTACTAAGTTCTATATACATAGAGTACAAAAAGACAACATGTAGCATTTTGTTTCTCCACTAGTTCATGCAAACAGGTTAGCAACCTGTTACGTAGCACTCATGGGAATTCTCAGAAGTTTTGACAAAATGCTACCAATGAACTAAAGGTCAAATTGAGGTGGTTTCTTTACCTTCAATATAGTTCACACCTATGGGAATACCTCTATATTACCTCAAAGAGACATGCTTGAAACTTACAGCTGCATTGTACAGCAGGCACTTGAGAAAGAATTTGTAGAGAAATAGTCTCTGCATAGAATAGCATCCCTACCACTTTGAATTGTTATCTGAAATTGAATCATTTGCCCTGTAAATTATTCAAGGAAAAATATATTTCCCACAAAGTGTTCCTAATAAAGTGTCTCATGGTTACCCAGTTGTAGAAAGCATCAGTTGTCCTTGAGTCTTTTTTCCCTCTTGTCTGTCAGTGCAAAGCTCTACCATAAGTTAAGGTAAAATGTTTATTAGGGAACATCAGCTGAAGTACAGGCAACACATCATAAGGAATTTAATCCCAGGAAATATTAATTTGTTCTTTAATTTGCTAGCGGTAATTGCAATGAACAGATTTGTTAAATTTCTGTCTAAGTAGAATTATACACAGTTCTCATGTTTACTTTCACAGTGTTTGCACTGAGTGTTATAAAATTTTGTTAAGTCCCCAGTTCTTTTAGAAAGAACTAAAACTTTGTCTTTTTTAAAATGAAGATTCTGGTTGTGGAGTAATGCTCAGAAAGCCACATCTAGAAAAAAACAACACATTTCAGCTGTGTTCTGGACCCCAAGGGATGGTTATTCCTTTTGGTCTTTGTTTCCATTATCATTTTATTACTGATTCCTTCTTGGAACACAGTTTGGCCTGATCTTTTTTTTTTTTTTTTTTTTAATTTTGGAGAGTGAAATTAGTATACCAGGGAACATGGGCAATACTTCATCCCCATCCACTTAAGCTTCTGACCTTTAACTCAGCACAAGCTCTAGAAAGTCATCCATGGGCATTCTGTTCATGCAACCTTTCCTTTAATTTCTGCATTTTGCATTTCTCATCTTTGGCAGTTCTTTAATCTTCCCTCATTCCTGAAACAGTTAAATGGAAGCAATGAGGAGGCAAAAAAGAATTAAAGGAGGTGAATAACAAGAGGCAGCTGTTGGCTGCTACTCAGCAGCCACAACAGTATCTTCTAGGCACTTATAGACAAATGATAGAAATCTGGATGTACAAATCTCCCTTCCATTAATCTGCATTAGCGGGGACAGCCCATGGTGGAGTCCTAGAACCTGCCACACCTTGCAAGCTGAGAGATGACGAATACCACCTGTGCTGTTTCAGTATATGTGAACTTTGGAAAAAGACATCACTTGAAAAATGTCTATAAAGAAAGAATCCTGGAAATCACCTCTCCAGTAAGTCTTTGAAGTTCTCTGTACAGTGCAAAAGCACAGGAATGCCAAGCAAGGTCACTTGGTGTGGCATAAATTGGTAGATTGATGCTTACAGGTTTCTGCAAACTAGAGCAGCTGGGAGTCAACTGCAACTTATTTTTGGAAGTAAAATGTTTTTCTTCCACTCATTTCCATTTTTAATATCAGTTTTGACCCTTGATCAAATCAGGATGACAAATCAAAATCTTGAAATATATTCATGAACATAATGAAATAGGTAATTTATTTTTAATTAATGGTTGCTTAGTTTATATAACTTGAATTTCAAAATAAGTAACTTAGAAGAGAGAGTTGTAATCTCCCAATTAATAATGATGCTAATAGATATTCTGACAGGTTCAAAATGAGTTGTTTTTTCCCCAAAATATTTCCAAGAATAAATATTTGTTGAAACTAAAGCCCTTTCCTCACTAACTTGTCAGTTCTGACAATCTGGCATTTTGCAGTCAAAAAATCACTTGAGTGAGAAATTTCTGCCCAACTGTATTTATAATAGGGGGGGGGTTAGGCAGTCCTGCAGTCCTGCCTCATTGCTCCTCTTCCTCACAGATGACTGAGAAAATATTCTTGAGGTTCTCCAAATTCACCTAGTAATCTAGTAACTCACCTCTAAGTGAAGGCATTATCTTGTTATCTGCCTTGCTGTGGCACTGCATTTCAGATTGTCTGATGTGAAATAATGTTCTTGTCAAATATATTAACAAATTGTAGTCTAGCTAGTCAAAGACTATGGTAAAAATAGTCCCAGGGTGAATAGTGAGGGAGGTTTGTATGTACCCTGGTGATGAGTGAAGCTGGACATCCTCTCATTCACCACTAATCAGTGAAGAGCTGCTGGTTGCTGCAGCACTGACAAGCAACATTAGCGGGACTTACGTTATTAAAAGAATTACTGAAGAGTCAACTCATGTTTTTGTACTGATTTAGGAGCTACAAGCTGTTCATGGGTCAGTCTGCCTTCAAAAAACAGGTTGTTGGGAGTTTCCTCTAGTGTGTTTATGTAAACTTAGATTCTTTTCTCTGACTTGTTTTGGATTGAAGTGAAAAACACTTTAAAAAAAGAGGCGGTGCAGTTATGATGGAGCCAGACTCCCTGGAAAGACTCTTTCTCCTGGAATATTTTGCACAGTCCAAATCTCCTGTGTGGCTGCACAAGTAGTCAGTAGCTATAGGGCATTTTTGGCCTTGTTTGAAACTGCTTGGTATTACATGGTGTCAGTTTCTTATTCTGTTGGATTTTTATTCAATTTGCTGTCAAAACTTCGCAAGTTTGGGCACTATTAGAAACTGTTGATTTGTTAAGGGATGCTTTTATGTATCTCTACCCTTGTGACTGTGGAATTATATTCAATATTGCTAGCTTCACCAAGTAACTGGTATTGGCCCAGGAATGAAAGACATTAGCAAGCCATGGCACCTTCAGATACATTGACATGGGTCTAGCAGAGCCAGAGCAAATGCTGTGGGCGAGCTCTATCAGCATACCACTTCCAGGGGAGAAACAATAACAAGATAGAAATCTTTGATCAACAGAGAGATTTCTTTTGTAGTGACATCACTGGCACAGCATGTCTGTGAAGCAATTAGATGCTACTTTTGTATTAGGAAACAAATTAAATTATTTTTATTGTGAAAGAAAAGGAAAAAACATGCTGAATTACCCAACAGAATATCACTGCATTAAGTAATTCAAAATGAGCACAATTTTGGCCATTGAGGGACCTTTCTGTATTTCTCTTATTAGTAATGACATTAAGCTCAATTTGCCTACCTGAATATCCCCTGAATTTTCAAAACTCCTCCACTTCTGTCTGAATGTGACTGGAATATTGGATTGCACAGCATCAGAAGCTACTTTTGATGCTAACCAAGGAGGCCACTGTGTGGAATCTGTATTGGAGTCTAGAGGCTTAATTGTGTGAAAAGTGCATGCTAGTTTAAGGTGAAGCATGTATTACAGGATTGTGACTTGATGAGTTGCTACTCGTCAACCGCATGGTGATAACTGTTCATGTGTGTTCTAGTGTGTGACAAAAATAAAGTATGATGACTTAGGTTACCAATCTTTAAGTGAATATTGTCACCTTACAAAAGGTTCAAGTAAGAAAGTGGGGGATTTTGATTTAGGTTACAATACCTTTGAAGGGGTTAAATACAAGAGTCTTAAAAGAGGCATCTGTTAAAAGGAGAAGTTCAGTCAACAGAATAATTATGCTGGTAGCACAGTTCAAAACTTTTTCACATGTAGAGTCACTTTGAGAGGCTTCAGGCTGTAATATGGTCTGTACAAGTTAGTTATTTCAACATAGTTAATTATTGTATCCTTTATTACAACCAAAGGGGAAGTTTGCTAGAAATCAACAACCAAAAACTAGTCAAAGCAAAATTCAAAATCTGAGTTTTGTGAATGTTGGAAAGTTGAGACTTACAAAGAAACTTTGTTTGTATTTTAATTTACCAAAATTATCAATTATTCTAGTATTTAATGTAATTCCACCACATGTCTGAGCAAAATCAACATGTTTGTCCTCCCTGCAATAAGAATGAACTTTATGACAGAGAGGCTGATTTTTTTCAGTTACTTAAGTGGCTACAAACAGAAAAATGTCTAATGGGATTTGATGTCTAAATACTTTGAAAAATCTGGTCATAAGTGATTTTCTTAGGATTAGAGTGCAAATCTGTGATGGAGACTTGAACTGAGGTTTTAGGTAAGGTCTCTCTGAAAAAGTTAAGTTCCAGAAGCCAATTTTTGGAATGAATTTTTTTCCACCAACTTCTGACATAGTATAGATTCTCTTTTGTTTTGCTTTTAGCTTTGCTAAAATTGAAGATGAAACAGCTTCCTTCCTGTTCCTACCACACTGAATCCTGGAAACTTACTTCTACTATAATGCTTCTAACTTTGTTCATTTTCTGAATATACATTTAACTCATTTGTTCTTTGACTTTGAGAGACCATGGGATGAGGTCAACACTAAGAAGCGGTCAGAATTTTAAATATAGACTAGAGACAGGGTCCCTGTTGACATTTGAAAAATCTGAGCTCTTCCATTAACCATATGCAGTACAGGTCAGTTGAAAATTAAGGCAGGATGGAAGTAAATTACTTCCTTCTTCATGGTTTAAGAAAAGGAAAATGAATCTAAAATTGAAGGGTTTTTTAACAAACCAGTCTAATAGGGCTGAATAAATTAAACTGTCAGACTTTAGTCATTACACGTCTTCCTGTGTGAAGCATGGAAATTGGAAGCACAGACTGTGCATATTATGTTAATACTATTTACTCTACTTGGTATCCATGACGTATCCTGGTGAGTCTAAGCTACAACAGAATTATGCCTTACAGAAAAGAAAGAGAAATAAGGTTAATGAAACGGCATCTTGGCACTATAGCTAAGTAAAACACATCTCTGACTAGAGTGCTGAACAGTATTTGGGGTATTCATGAGCTATTCTGCAGATGCTATGGCTCACATTAGCATGTATAACACCGAATCACCCTGTCAAAGAACCCTTTTTCTGTTCAACAGCGTAACAAGGCATTGATTGTGATTGTTGGATTATAGAGCCTGTCTACTGAGATTTGTGCAAGATGTTAAAATGACACAAAGGGCCATATTCTTCACTAGAATCCAGAAGTGAAACTTTCATAAGATACGTTTTTCCCAAAATATATGGAAAGACTGTACATTTAGAACTGACTTTCTGTTTCATTATGCTTTAGTATTCTGGAATGTCTTACATAATGGTTCGATTTCACAGCAAACAAACTTTAGAGTTCCACCAAAGAGATATTTATCTTAAAATAATTTACAGAAAACCTATTGATTTCCCCTAGGGTAGAGTCTCATTTTGTCATATTGAGTGACATCCTGAAACCTATGTAATTATTTGAGAGTAAGTGACTGCTTTTCAGGTAAAGGTGAGACAAAGTTAATGAGTACTGTTGTCTGTACATCACATTGACTTCAACAGAACAAATGCCAAAGCACTATTTGCTATTGAATCATTCTTTTATGCTATATAATGTAGATCTTATATAATACAGAGCTGATAATGCAGGAGTTAGTGACTATCTCTAGGGCTATGGCCAGCCTCCCAGCCCTCATTATGCTGTTATCAACTGGTTTTACTTTGGAAAATGTTAACATTTACTATAGTCACTAGAAGACTGATTGAACATTAGTTCACTAATACAACGTATGTGCAAGCTGTGGTATGGATATACAGGTGATGCGCAGGCTCTGGTCTTAGCACTATAGTGCCATGTGCATTTATGTGTTGATTCTGCAGCTGAAACAAGATCTTACTATATTTGCTTCAAGGACAACTCCAAGGGTCACAACATCACAAAGGCAGGTGAGGCCATGGCACTGGGAGCCACCAGTTCTGCAATGTGGCTGTCAAGTCCAGTTGCAGCTTTATGGGAGAATGACATGCTGAAAGGGCTTTTACTCCTACTAGCACAAACTGATATGCCATGCAAGCACCTCACTGTGTAGTGAGTGAGTAGATCGCCATCGCTCAACCCTGCCACCAGAACAGGGCATACATTGGAACAGGCAAGAGAGGTTGCTCCCTCCAGCCAGCCACTAGTACTTGCTCCCATGTTCTTAGACCAGTGCCCAGGGCTTCCAGACCAAGGCAGTGGCAGAAATGCTCTGCAGCATGACTGGAAAGGGACAGCAATGCCTTTTCCTGGCCACAGTAAGCATCTTTCTGACTCTGGAAATATCAACACTTACCAAGAAAGTTTATTTTCTGACTGTGAACAAAGTATAGAAGTGTTCTGGCAAGAGTGAAGTGGTGAAAATATGTCATTTCAGAAGCATTGAACTGCTTTCATTGTATTTTTTTTCTCCAAAATGAGGCACAACAACCATTTTCCTCAACTTGAATCCCCAGACGCATGGGCAGACAAGGCTGATACCTATTAAACAGGAGAGTCCTCAGCTGGTGTTGCTGTGAGAGTTCCAGATAGGTCAATGGAGTGGCAAAAGTACAGAGAAAGGTAAAAAAACCTATTTGGTAATAGTAAGCGTGGTGAATGGGAGATGGGGTGAGGTGGGGAGATATTCTTGTGACTTTAAACAGGTCAATATGTCCCTAAGAGAGGCTCAAAACTCAGGAATTTGATCTGAGAACAACCGAAGTCATGATCATTTCTGCAAATAGCATATCTGATGCCAAAGAAATTTCTGAAAGAAGTTATGAAGCTGAGTACGTTAACAATTTTCTTGCCCTTGGTGTGTATCTTGAAGGTTGTATCATGATACAATTTGAAGGCAGATATTTCTGCTGAAAGAAAGTGGAATTTTCTAAACCATTGATCACAGACACAAAATGACCTAAAATGAAAGTGGAATGATAGCTCTGTTGCAATGTAATATATGAGAAATCAATTTAAAAGAGATATAGAACACTATTTTGATAAAATTCTAAAATATATTTGTTTTAATTAGACAAAACCTGGCTAATGAAATTATTTGCATTTAGCACCGTGGAATGCAGTGAATTAATATATACATGACATTATTATTTCTGTTGAAATCAGCATAACCTATTCTTAATCTGCTTTGCTGATCAAAATATACACCTGTAATACATTTGGGGATGAGAGAAAATTACCAACTTCCA
Organism: Strix aluco; assembly: GCF_031877795.1. Lineage (NCBI taxonomy): Eukaryota > Metazoa > Chordata > Aves > Strigiformes > Strigidae > Strix > Strix aluco. Next base: position 41,665,057 of record NC_133931.1, read on the forward strand.
GAAGGCTGTTTCACAGCATATTTTACCGAGTGAAAATTTGGGCAGAGCATCTAGAGGATTTAAAATACAAATTCTCTTTATTAATAAAGGTAAATCATTGACTTTAAGTTCAGCAACAAGTAAGACAAAGTTATGGCTGGATAAATGTAACATAGGGAAAGAAGAAAAAACCCAATTCTAATTAAAAATAATATAGACCCCAGGATGAGACATTTTTTAAAAAACATGTAACAACAAAGGAATTTAGGTGACTACCTCATGGGAGACTGGAGCGAGAGAGAAAGAGAGACCTTTAGGGACGCCTCAGATACTTTTGTAGCTCTATGACTTAGTGATGAATATGCTTAATATACACTTTGTTGATTTTGCCATATCGTTTTACAATTTCATTTGAATGGGTGGTGGGGAGTCCCAAAATTCACTTGATAAGAAACATATTACTGCAGAATAGAAATATCTGAGAAAGAAATAAGATTATGCAATATATGTGTCACTTAGGAGGTTACACTCTAATTAAAAGAATTAATCCTAGGCAAGTTTACATAAGAAAGGAAGAAATTGTGGAAGCTCAGTGTGGTTTTGTGCAATGCTCATTTTATCGGACTTTATGCTTTTGTCCAGACAACATACGTGGGCTGTAGACTACAAAACAAGGCTGGAAAAGTGCTGTGCATCTGCCTCGCTTTGTTCTGAGAAAGTGACAAATATGGTTCCCACCAGACTTCAAAAGACCAATCTAAGTGGTTTAAAGATATGAAACCCTGGAACTGTGTAAATGCACATGAAGTGTTAAAATAAAGTGTTTAAATCCAAATAACAGAGCCTTTCTATAATCTACAAGTATTCCACTGCATAAACAGACCCCCTCAGAGGGGCGGAGAATGTAAACGGAACAAGTCTCCCTTGAAGGAAGGCTTTTACAGAAAGCTGGCATTTGTGTTAAAATTGCTCTTTAATTCAGACTGCACCAATCTGACAAGCCTCACACCACTGTGTAAGATGCAGCAAATGCTTATCGAGCAGGGAAAATGTCAAAAAGCAACATGATTTATTTGCCAGGAATACGGAAAAGGCACTCAACACTACAATGGACTTGACCTAAGGCTCTTTAAATTTAACAAGAGAATTTTATAAGTCCTAAGTAACTACACTTTCAGGAAATCATGGGGAAGAACAAGCCACTTCATCACCTCTCCTGACTACACTGGCGCACTGGTGGTGTTCTGCTTATTGTTTTCTCTCTAACTTCCATCTGGTGCTGGTGGTAGCCAAACGCTGATATTCTCATTTGCTTTTCTGATTGAACAAAAGGAGTGTTTTTACAGCCCCATATCCTCCTCTTACAACAGTACTGGCAGCAGAGTTAAGAGTTCTCTGTAAGTGCTAGGCAAAACCCTGCATCCACACACCACTGCAGTCGAAGCAGGCCATCTGAAGACATTGCATCCAGCTGTGCTCCAAAGATGAAACTTTGGACAAAAGGCCTTAGGAAGGGAAAGAATTGGGGTGTTTTCTCTGTCTGGGGGAGTGCTTTTAAAAAGGGAAGGACTCAGAACATTGCATAGGGATGTGGGACTCTTCCTTTGAGAAAGTACCCATGCATTGAAACGGAATACAGGAGGGGTTTTTTTTCTCCTTACTTAAATAACAGGCACTGGACTGCATCCCTGAGGCAGTGGGAGCTAGCAGAGCTGAAGCAAATAGGCAGGTGACAGAGTGAAAATCCAAAGAAATGTCAAATCTGGGGGTCTGGTCATGTTATTACATTCAAGAAAAAGATATATCTGGATGAGGTACAGCAACTGGCATTTTCTAAGCATCAGGGGATTTGGATCTAATATCTTGCAAACCCTCAGCAACAGGCCTGATTCCCCCAGCTGCCCTTGAAAATCCCAGCCACTGGAGATGTTATTTTTGGAGAAGGATAGAAATATCCTACCTACACTGTAAATATTATAGCTTTGAAAACAATACAGTGAAACCTTTCAGGTGGTCCAGCCTTGTCAGCTATAGTGGTTGTATTGAGGTGGGGGGCCTACAGCTTGAGGCCTCCCACAATGTTTTGTGTTGATGTAACAGTAAGGGTTGGGCCATGCAAATGTGTGTGGAGAAGAAATGCCTGCAGTCTCACTTTTCCCTAGGTACATACAGTGCATAAATATTTCAGCTCTAAGTGCTTCATCTAGCAGTATTCCCTGTGTTTCCTTTGTGAGATGTGGTAGACCAGAGGGATTTGTCCCATGGAACACCAAATGAACCCTACAGCTTTAAGTGATCTTTCAAATATGTATTACTTGGATTTGTTTTTTAAGTATTATGACTATTTATTCAATGAGCCAAATTTATCTTGCTAGTCTGAGTCTAGAGTCAAGGTAGGACTGAACCTTGACATTTTAGCAACATTTTATTTTATAAACTTAAGGCTAAGTTGGGTGATTTTTATGATGTTAAAAAATGATGAAGAGAATGGATAACTTTTGTGCCTCTTCTTCCCATAGACATTTATATTGAGATTCACCAAAGGCAGCAAAGCTTTAAAAGCCCATACAACAGCCTATTCTACTCTGTTCCAAGAATATGTCATGTGGTTACATACTGAACAGGACTGTGTGCAATAGAGCAGACTTAGCTGAGATGACTGGAGAAAATGTTATCATTAGCTCTGTAGGCAAACAACATTAGGAGACAGAAAACACTAGTGGAAGCCAATACGATTAAATCACTACTTGCTAGTCATGATCACGTTGCATGTCATGTCCAAAAATATCAATGCAGTTATTGAAGGTAGGACTAACAAAGAGTGAAAGCGCCACATCTTTGAGGGGGTAGAAAGTATCAGACTTATCCCCTCCTTTGTTTCCAGGCTAAGAAAGAAAAAGTTTTGATTAAAGGAAATGATATCATGGGACTTTTCTAAGCAGTATTCAACATACAGAATAGAAAGTTCAGCAGTAGAAATGAATCAAAACGTCAAGTAGATATTGTTAGGAAGTCTAGCTTTTCCAAAATGTTCCTCATGATTTCCATACTAATTAACGGATAGAAGACAGTCCTTTTTCTCTGGCAAATTACAGTACTTTAACAACAGTCACTGAGGGTTACAAGCTACCAGGCAGTGACTTGTAATGTGTCACCTTAGGTCCAGAATCAGTCTCACTGTGCAGTCGCCTCTGCCACCCAACACATCTGGGTGGCATCTGGCTGCCAACTGATAAAACCCATGTAACGTGGGGCAGCAGGGCCTGCACTGACTCACTCAGGCACTTGGGTTCCCATGACACTGAGCATCTATTCAAGAACCTCCATTTTGTGATGTAGATATACTATGAGTTGTATGTAAACTGGTATATTAAAGAGGCCAAGTGGCAGTGACTTGTTTGTATCCACAGTGCTTAGCATTTGGCTCCTCTAGAGCAGATTTTTCCTGGAGAGGCCCCATTGAAACAGTCCGGAACAGAACAAGCTAACAATTAAGTAATGTAGGCACCCAGGACTCTGGTGTCTAAATTCACTTCTATGCCCTCTTTTGTTTAACATTATAGTCCTGACCACGCAGTACAAAGCAATTCATTTACATTATTCCAGTCCATATAATCTGCTACCTTTATCCCATTGTAGCATCCTACTCGGCGTGTTACACACCAATGTGTATGTTATTGATGCTTGAAAACAATAAAAAAAAAGGGACTCATTCCTCACTGCACTGCATGTATTATTTTAAAAATTTGTATGTGTTCCCAGGTACTGAATAGTATGTAAACAGATGTGTCAAAGGCATCAGCCTATGAACAATATCAGCTGTCACAAATATATATATACAGGTTATATAATGAAATTCAGAGAAACTGAATCAGTTACCAGGCAATGCTTTTAAATGTATCCATTACTAGGGATGAGACTTTAAATTCTTTCTACCACCATGCAATGAAATGAACTGTACTGGAGCGCATGTAATAGACACCAGAGATATAATAGGTATTGTAGCCTGTTGCGAAAGGAGATGGTTTCCTTAGCAATGAGAATGATGCCAGAAGAGTACACTTTCTCTTCTCTTGCTTTCTTTCCAGTAAATTCTCATGTTTACTGGCTTGCATGAAGAATTGAATATCTACTATCTAGCTTCAACTGACGTGAACAGATGCAAAGTGAATAGATTTAATACTTATTAGCCACTAGTAAATTTTACAAGTTCAAGCTCTGTTTAAACTTAGAAATATCAATGATTTTAATATTAGTCTGCATTTCCCGACTGATGCTGTGGGAAAACATTTGCATTATGCAACTAGCACATTTGAAATGGTGAGCACTGGCATATCGTCTACACTGATTTCGGTTCTCATACTATTAGGCAATATGAATGCATTTAATGCTTAAGCCAAATTCTCAGATTTCGTACTTGGGGGAAGTGGATAAGAAAGGATTCATACTGTCTCCCTATCCTAATAGCTATTAGGAAATCAATACCTTTCAGGTACTAATTAATATCTGTATTCTTATGTGGAAGCTTTTTGTGAAAAATCATGTGGGATTTCTAAACACCTGGTTCTCATAGGACCTGATTCTCATTTACACTGATACCCAAACACTGTTCTGGCAATATGGAAGAACTTTAAACCATATATATTATACTCTTGAGATATGAGAAAATCTTGTTATTCCTGCACACAAATTAAGTATGTTCTTTGTAGAGATAACATGTACATATAATACAGATTTTTTAAAAATAAATGAGATTCTGTATAAAAACAACTACACGCAAAATTTAAACATTCTGTATTGCTCTCCTTGAAAGAAGTAAACAAAACCAATCCCCTCCCTGCATGTCCCTTAGCTATAAATTATTTGATTTAGTTATGAACCTTAGAGCACTGTGTTGCATGATGTGCAGTGCTAGTTTTCTTTAAAAATGATCATAAAACCTTCTGAGCAAAAACTGAGATGTGAACAGCATACATTGCTACTGTATTGAAAACATATTCAAAAATGTATAGATAACATGTTCTGAAAGAATCTGTACCTTGTGGGGTGATTAGGACAAGGGAATGAAGAAGATATAGGTAATGGCGGCCACTGCACAATGCAGAAGGAAAGTCACACTGAATTATAATGTCATGAGTAGTCTGCAGTGTTGATGATCAGGAAGAGCATTTTCTTTCCACAACGAACAAATGTAATGACAGTCTTATGCATTAAAAGCACAGTGCATAACTTAAGTATGAATTCAGAGTATATGCAGTGCTGTCCAGTGTTTTAACACCTCCAGTAAATGCACATTTCAGTAAGAACCAAAAGTCCCCATAACTCAATAAACATGAGAAAGCCTGATTCGATTTTTTTTTAATGCTTACTATGGCTAAAAATATATCCAATATTTAAGAACTTTACATTATTATGTTCTCATTCCTGCCATAACATGGATTTGTGGGGCTGAAAGACAGTGCTTTAATGCCTTGTTGGGCAGTGGATTGGATGGCAAACGTATAAAGTGCATTGGCCCCTGAGCCTTTGAGACACTTAAGAAACAGTCCTGCTTTTGTGGTATGAAGTATACATGAGTTTAATTTGAAATGAAACTTTCCCATGAAAATCTGAGCCACAAAAGTCCTACGGGAAATGATCTGATGAATATTATCTCCATCAATTTCCTCTTTTCCCGTGTGCTCCGTCTTTCAAACTAACTTGGAGCAGACTCCAAAATTTGATAAATTCACATGCAGTCACCAGGCTCAAAGCCTCTCAGAAGAGCTTGATACAGGACACTAGGCTGTTGATATTACTGTGTTGCTTTTGAAAGGGTGAAGCTGACAACAGCTCATGCGTGTTTCAGGGGTTGCAAACATCTCTCGCATTCCATAGGGGTCATTGAAGTGAAGTATTTCCGATACGACCTTTTTGCCAGGAGTCTCTAGCTAATAGTTTCTTTTTCCTGAAGATGGACTTCAGCTTAGGCTTCTCTGGCATGACATTTAAAAATCATAACCCTTGACCCTTCCAGAGTTAGTTCACCTTCTTTTTGCAGGCTCTTATTCCATTTGTTGAAGGCAGCTGTCATTGCTTTTGAGTCAGTTCATCAATCAGAGAGATTTCCCAAGTTGTGTCCACATGTGGATATATATCCTCCATTATAAGGGGAAAAAACGGTTTCATTTTAATGGTTTCATTAGATAGAAGACCAAAGCATTCTCCAGCTCTTTGCTCTCCATATGACTTCATTTTCTCTTTAGCCATCTAAAATTACATTGTAACTCTTTATTTGATCTCTGATGGGAAGTGTCTTGATGCAAGAGATAGCACAAGCTGTATATATGCTCTTAGGGATGCTTTTCCTCTATTCATTTATGGTGTCCTTTTATTTCCTAGTGATCCCACACTGTCAGTTGTATTGGTAATAGTTGTTGATACTGTGATACATAGTTTTCTATGAGTCCATTAAATATTAATCAAAGACAATTTTTTTTGAAGAACACAGACAATTCTATAGCTAGTCATTTTTTATGTTGTAAGTTATATACCACCAGCTTTCAGTGTTTTTTCTTTTTCCCCTGCCTCTTTATTTTACTCCTCCCCCCCCCCCACATTGGGGTTGGCCAAGGATTGCAATGTCATTGCTATGTCTACCAAATATTATGTGAGAATTGAATCACAAGAATCATTTCAGACCCTAGAAAGGAATTCCCAATTTTATATCACCTTTTCTTCTCCCATTGTGAAGTGTGGGATACACTGTGTGGCCAGAGGGTGTCCTAAAAGTGCCTTGGAAGAATCTGTCACACTAAGTAAAGAATGGGGAAGGTTTACTCAGTGAGGCATTTTTGCCAGAGAGTGTTACAGGAGCAAGGTGGCTATGCCTGGTGTGTCACCCCAGACCTAGATGGCCTGTCCCAATCCAGCTCATCCCACAGGAAAGCTCTACATGCACCTTCACACCTCTTCCTCCTCCAGCCTGCCAGTCACCTGCTCTGCCTGCTCCAGAGGTGTTTCTGAGAGATAATTACCTCTTTTTATCATCTCTCTGGCTTTATTGCAGCCCTCACTGACTTTAGAGTTGTTCTTCTACCTCCAGCTCCAAACTTGAGTGTCCTGTCCCAGACGGTGAGAAAGGAGGCCACCAGCCCCACTGTGAAGGATAGTGTCTTGGTGGAAGTGCTATGGCTCCACTGATCAGGGGAGGATGCAGCAGCCTGTGAGGTGACTACACACAAACCATGGGGCCCAGGCATGCCTTCAAAAGCCTAGCAGCTTTCAGAGATTATGGGTAGACTAGTCCCCTTCCACAAAGGTCCTTGTTGAGGTCTTTGGAGAGGAAAGAAGTTGAGGACAGAAGACAATGTGTCGAGGCACTGTTGAGACTGCTCTGGTGGCTGAGAAAGCATAGCATTGGTGAAATGTTCAAAACCCACCTGTGCTGATACATAAAATTCCCTTTCCACCTTCTCAGGCAGTTCACAGCATCATGGGAGAGAGCTCAAAGGGTGTTAGGCATTACTTGCAGTGGTGATAGTGCTTAGATTGGGTAGTGGCATTTCCAGGTTTTCAGATGAAACTTTAAATATCACAGCTGGTAGCATTTCTAGCATCAGTTGCTAAAACTACTGTGATAAACTGAGTTTTTCCTTATCCTTTCTGCGTTGGATAAATTGAATTCCCTTCAGCTTGCTACATGCTGAATATTCAAGACCAGACTTCAGAAGCTGTGTTTCTGTCTGAGCAGCACAGACATAAAAAAAATCTTCTGACTAATATATGATGTAGCTTCACCTTTCTGTCCTTGGCCACAATTTCCCTGCCTCCAAATGCTTCAGCTGTGCAATACCACATGAGACACTTGTAGTCTTTTACCCTTGAAGTAGCTACATTGTCAGTGCTAAAGGCTGTGTACCATTAAAATACACTTTGGCATTCTTTGGTGTGTGAGGACCTATGGATATGCATTATTCAAAAAAGAAAAAGTTCTTCCAAGTTCTAGCTAGGTTTAGCTTTCTAGGTTTAGTTAGCTGCTTACCTAGCCCTTCTGAAAAGCAGAGGGAACTTGCACCATAACCATGACTCAAAGCAAGCATTCTCAGGGATGTTGTCTGATGCATTTGCATTTAGCAGGCAAAACTAATACAAAACTCTGACTAGCACAAAGTCACCGATCATTCCTGTCACACAGCTTCTGCAGTTTCTCTGTTGCCAATGTCTGCAATATTTTCTCTATTGTGTAAATATTTGTTTTTTGTATAAACTCTACTTTCACTACTTTGGCTGTGTTTAAATCCTCTGAAAGTGGATATTGCTGCCGTGAAGGAAATGGGAATGCATTTTAATATCATGTGAGGAAGTTCAGTTTCAGGCCACACCAATTCTTTGCTGAGTGTGAACTGTAATATTGCCTGTGGAGTTATTCCTGCCTGGCAGAAAGACTCCATTAGGATGTGATGCTATTACAAGCTCCCTTTTACCTTCACTGTGGTCTCAGAGGAACAGTCTTTTGTATTCTCTCAGACTTCCTTAGGAACTAATTTATCTTTGCAGAGCTTGTCCTGCTCTTTGGAAGGCAGAGGCTCTTATAATTAAAAATCTGTCTAGGAGCTGTTCTGGGAAAACATATATCCCTCCAGAATGAGATTTTTTTACAAAGTCTAAAGAATATGTTTTGTCTCCCTCTCTTTTTAAAAGCACTTATCCTGGTGATTAATTAATACGACCTGGGAGCACATGGCAACTTTTATCTCAAGTCTCCTATTCCAGGCTGAGGTAAGTTTTCTAATGAAGGAAGCAGGAACGAAGCGCCAAGAAGCTTAATTTGGGGCAGATAAAGATATGCAGGTCAGAGAAGATGCCACATGATAAATGCAGTTTGGGGGAAGGAAGCAGCCACTGGAAACAATGAAGAAGTTCCCTTCTGAGTACCTTTCACAAGGGAGGAAAAGTTGCAAGGAAAGTACTGAGTGGGATTAGAGAAGTCCTCAGGTCCAGGACCTAAAAGTTCAGAGCTATGTGTTACTGTAGGCACAAAGCATTTGTCTATCAGTACAGCACAGCTAGCTGTCTGTACGTGAGCTGGGTACTTCATGTACAGCTAGGCATCCTGGAAGTGCCTGTGATTATTTCTTTCCACATGCAGGAACATCATTTTGACAATGGAACCTAGAAATTGAACCGTAAAATGTATTTGTTGAAATGCAGAAATGAGCTTTTCCCAAATTATATAAATTGCAAATGGGCATGAAGGGGAGCTGATTTTCTACATGACTGAATATCCAGTTTCAGGAAAGTAGAGAGGATGAGGCTTTTGTTGGGTAACAGGATCCTGACAGAAGACGTTAGTTCACAAACACTGCAGTGAATCTTATGGTTCATATGGCCTTGCTGTCTATGAATCAGGATGTTACAATCTGCTAGGCTTTTTTTTTTTTTTTTTCTTTTTTAAACTCATGGCAACAATGATGCATCAAGTTAGCTTTTATATCTAACACAGTTTCCTAATCAAAAGAGTGAAAACTTTTCTCCTCTACCAGGGGTTTGCACAGAGATGAAACATGCCAACAAAGCAGATAAGCAGATGCTTTCATTGAAGTCCCAAGGCTACAAAAGGATTATCCTTCTCTACCTGAATCAGACACACTGCAGTGAAATAGGGGTTCTTTGTATAAATACCGAAGTGTAAACTAAAGGCTGCTCTCATCCCTAAAGCAGTCTAAGTGCAAAGCTGACTTAGTTCCATTCACTGTGGACTGGGGTTCCTTAAGAGTTTATTACACTACTAAATTAAAGTTGCCTGGACCCATTCCATGGCAGCAGTGACAACTGGAACCAAATATCCCCTGTTATTCTCTGTTACCTGGTAAAACAGGTGAGCTGCCTGTTGGGAATGGTCCTTGGCTTATACTATCTCCCAAACTGTGCCTGGGAACTGTGAGAGAAAGTGCAAATCAGACAATGCCAAAAACATGCCAGAGACCCTTCTAATGTTTTAAGAGTATAGATTATTTCAGTTCCTGTGCCTGGGAACACTCCTCATTGTTGTTTCACTTACTAGAAGAGAGGTCTGTGTATGAGTTTATTTTTTATGACCTATAACTATATGTTTTTAAGAGAGGCTGGGGTTACATGCAACATCTACAGTGAAATTTGGAACTGCTTTTTCATTCCTGGGTGACTATTTAAATGGTTTACTACTGTCTCTGATGCCTAGCTCTTAGGCTAAAGTTTTCTGGAAGTGCAAACAGATGTAGTGGCTTTTGTTAGCAAAGAAACTATCACATCTTACTAATGCAATGCAGTTTTTGAAAGGAAGTTTATAGAGCTTATTGTTAGATGGATGAACATACCTACTGGGATAACGTCTTCCTAACAAAGCTAGTCCATGGAGCAGTTCAGGTGATTGTGTTTATTTTTTCCACACTGTGTTGGCTTCCATTACTTATAAAATAGCTTGGATGAAGAGCTGCTTTAGAAAAGAAGAAAGATTAGGTACAATTAAGAACTAACCTAACTTTTCCAAGTAATAGGTATAGGGAAACAGGTGAACCTTGAGGAAAGCTGAAATTGAGATGTTGTGAATCCTCAAACAAAATAGACACTTTATCCGTTAGATTCACAACCTTCCTACAGGAATGTACATACATTAAAGTAGTTTCAGGAGGGCTGATACTATTCCTTGTTAGCAGCAACATCATGCTGTGAATTACAAGTAAAAATGTAATTAAAATGGAGTATGAAACTACATAGTTCACATAAGGCTGTTGTACCTATAATACCAAGCCTTCTCTGGACACACCTAGAAAATTCCATGAAAGATAGAACTAAAAAAAAAGCATGCATTTATATCTAGGACTTATTTTAAATGGATCACCTACTTGTGTATATAAATATATTTTAATTGTGTTTTTCTGTACAGAAATCTAAGACAGTTAAGCATACTTGCATGTCCTTAGCTGGGTGAAGTTATGGCTTACTCATTCTCCACCAGCCTCGATGCTGTAGACAAAAAAAGTACTGTTTGTCTTTGAGTCACTACTGGGGGCATTAAAGTATGCCAGTGCATTGGAAAGACAGATTGAAGTTATCTTTGTTGTTATTCAGGATGTGGCATGGAGATTAAAAAAGTTTCTATATGCAGCATATGTTGGTGTTTATATCCTGACCTCACTCAAATCCATGGCAAAATTCCCACTAATTTCACTAAGACCAATACACCAACAAGGGGATCATTTGGAAACAGTTACAAGAACACAACTGAAATGATTAAATCTGCTGAAATGAAGATCTGCTTTAGAAAAGAAGCAAGATTAAGTGATATCCACCACCTTATCTTATGGTAGAACTTGATAGAGAAGATCAGAACTGTTCATTTGAATTAAAATAAGCAGATCCATGTAGCTAGAGGAACTGTATCATTCATCATTCTGAATAGCTACCACTTCCACTAGACAAGGTTTATAACTGCAGCAATCAGGAGCTCAAATCATATTAGGTGATCATCCCTTTAAAAAACTTGGTTTGGGTAGCTTGTTTTGAAATCACACCAATACAGATGAGTTCAGATAGGTCCAAATGCTCGAAGTCCAACATACACAGCCAGGTTCCAGTCTGGTAACCAATAATCACCTTAGCATGGGGCACACATGTACCCTGCCCATTTTACTGTGAGATCAGACAAATGAGTGGTTCACAAACCCCTGAGGCCTGTGGCAAACTTCTAAAACATGTGTGGCATGCAAGGACTATAAGGAGAGAAAGTCTTCTGTTAGATGCCTTAAATTCATCAGCTGACTGTCTGCTAGTTGAAAAACCTCTGAACTAGCATTTCTGAGCAGTACGTGGGACCTTCCTGTTCCCTCCACGTTTTCTTCCCTTCCACGGGTCCAGCAAGAGGTAACTATTGCAGTAGTAGAGTTCTTGATAGACATACATGTAGGTATGTGTAATACAATGATAGCTTTGACCATAGAGAGTTAACAGGAAAGGTCCAAACGTTTAAGTAGAAAAAGTCTCATTGGTAAATTGTGAGCATGTGTGTAATTGTGGGCAGGATTGTCGCCAAAGTTAGGAAAAAGGCATGATTTCAGTGATCTCACTGTGGCTGCATAGAGTGTAATGACAAAACCAATTTAGACCACGAAAGTTAAGGGTTTTTATTGACTAGATAGATCATGTTGTACTGTTCCCATGTGGTCCTATAAGCACACCACCAGCCAGCTAACCCGGCTAGCAGCAAGTGTAACTCAGACTGGATTTAATGAGATATATTTAAAGTACATTCACAACCAGGTTCAAGACACAGGGTTTTTTGTTTTCCCCAGGCTTCTGACAAAGCCTGTGACCAGCTGTGAAAGTTAATTGTATGTTATGTTGTAACTGGCTGAGGCTGGCAGAGAACCTTTAGCCTATGGTATATTTTTGTTCCTTGGCAGCAACACAGAAGGAGGGAACATTGAATTTCATTTCCCCCTGGTTTGAAATATCACTAGTATAGCAATGTGTTGGGACATGTTTTTATGTTGCAGTGAGTTGCAGATGTGCTCTTCAACATTTCGTCTTTTTGCTTCCATAAAGCGGAATACAGATTCTCAAGGATTCATTTTCATACACATTTAGCCCAGGTAAATCCTGCAATAGTGCTTGCCTAGTTTGCCACTGATGTAAACATGGAAGAAAATTTTTAATATCCTTTTATATGCTTCAGAAGGGCTTGTTTTTCTCATCCAAGACATCACTTGCCTTTTATTCTGCTTTAGTGATTTCACTTTTAATTCCAGGTAATTTGCCTTTGCACATCTCATAAACCTTTTATTAATACCACTGTGATACTCATCTATTCCAGTTAAGTGACTGGTAGTATTTGCATTCTTAACCATCGTATTTGGGTTTTATTGGCTGAGCTCTTTGAAGTCATAGTGGATGTTTTGAGTGGTCTGCTCCAACAACAATTATTACAATAAAATTATTTATTACAATCAGATGATTTAAAGTCTCCTTCTCTCTGGCCTTGTGTGTAGTCCCTGCTGCAGCTTCCTGTAGGCTACTCAAACACATGAAAACCAGAAGAGCATTTAACTTTTTTTCATGGAGTTTATATTAAGAACGTGCTTAGGCATTCCTTATCTCATGGTAGGTTATGGGTTTTTTTCTTCATTCCCACGAGCCTATAGATTGGCACATCTTGCTAGAATGGGCAGGAATAAATGGATCAGGTGGAATGGGCACATTGCAGGTATTAATTTCCTTGTGTTTCAGAGGCGTCTCTTTTTTCTTTCATCGCACTGACATTTTATTATCAAACAGGAGAAAGACATGGTCTTCTTTTCCTGATTCCCAACACCCCTAATAGATCAAATTTTCATGAATGCCAGTTAAATGTTAACAAAATAGAAATATGAAAAATATTAAAGTTACAAGCTAATTGAATTGAATGTCCTTAAGTAAGAATTTTAAGATATTTCACTGCAAGGGTATTCATTTTAAATCAATTTTAACCTGCCCCGTATAGATTAGTAAGGTATCAGCTGAGGGGCTTTACAAATAGTGTGCGCAAAATGATCAAAGACAGAATAAAATCAGCCCCCCAAAACCACAGTCACCTGATTTAACTCTTATAAAATACCAACAGGTTTTTTGATTGCATTTTGAACCTAAGCTGTATAGTTATCAGTTTGACCTAAAGTGAATCCTATTAGGCTGGCTCGCAGTTTGTTTGTCTGACTTTGGCTCTGTCTGTCTACTTGGCCTCTGCAAACCTCTTTAAGCATCTCTCTCATGCAGCTGGGCTAAGTTGCTCTGGGCAGCGTTGGAGCTGAGCTCAGGGGTTCCATGCAGAGAATGTTACTCCTTGGTCTAATTTGGTTTCCAAAACATCATTTAATTAAGCTGGTGCAGCTTTAGGAATTAAAAAAAAAAAAAAAAAAAAAAAAAAAAAAGAAGGTGGCTGGGAGCAGCAGGAGCTCTGCCTGGAGGTGACAGAAGATTATAGGGTGTGAGGACTTCAGGTCAAATTGACCCCTTCAGCATGGAAATGCATGTCTGGGGCTGGGATCACCAGCATTTTGGGCACCTTGGTGGTCCAAGTCCTGCAGGTGGCTCTACGCAAATACCAGGTATAAAACCTCTGGGGTCCAGTCAGTAGCCAGTGGATGGTGTCTTTTGGGGATTTCAGAGGAAATGTGGGGGTACAGAAAGTAAGGGCAACAAAGCTGAGGGAGAAAGGCTGTGGGGCTCACAGGAGCTGTGTTTTCACCATACAAGCACAGCACTGCTGCATGGAAACTATCTGTTCACATGCAGGCATAGAGCAGAGGTTTGCACACCAGCACCAGTGGGGATCTTTACAGGTGCACTTACAGTTTTGTCTTTGGTGGGACAAATCTAAAGCTCCTCAAGCACAGCCTGCATTTGAGCAGATAAGTACTCACACCTGCCGGACTGGCTGGAAATCCTTCTTCCACATTCTGACATCTCCTAAGACTGCCCACAGCCTTTCAGCAGGTGGCACTGGCACTGCATCTGTCCCAGACTGAAGTACTCCCTAGAAGTATGGATCCCTCTTGCCATGGGAGCTGCTTGTTAAAAGAATGGTCTGCTGCTGATAAGGGGATGCTCTGTGGCTGCCGGCCCCTAGATTGGGAAAGTAATTCATCTTCAGCCACAGATGAGGTTAATAAAAATCAGGACCTGTAAGGGTGATAAATTACTCATTAAAAAGTTGCATTGATAGTCTGGTCCTAATAAACTTTAGCAATTCTCATCCACGATGCTGCTACTTTCCTATAGGAGGTTGATAAAATGATAACATTGTTCCTGCGGAAATTATCCTCTCACAGTAAATGAAATGCAACACTTCACCACGGATACCTTTTAGTGTTTTCATATGAGAAATATTATTGGATTGTGTATTTCCTGTGGCTGATTTAACTTTTGACAATTGACAGGCCCTCATTCTTCTCTGAGCACCTCCCCAGCTGCATCCTGAGTTGCATGCTACTTAATATATTTTCCCTTTGTCTGATTTTTGTTCCCTGTGTTAAAGATTTGCAGTTGATAATTTCCCAGATTCCCTCCTTCTTTGTGCCTGAGTCCTCTTGTCCATCAGCTCCTGCTGTCCCTTCCTGGCAATGACTGATTCAGCCCATGTTTTACCTCCTTCACACCTGCTCTGTGGAAGTGCAAATCCTTTAGCATCTGTGAAGATACATTCAGATGGGCATTATCTCCACTGGATAGGGAGCAAGCACTCTACAGAGCTGCCTATCCTTGATGTCCACCTGGACGCTTTGACCAATAGAGGACATACTCAAATTCTCGTAGATAAAGTGAGCTTTTGTAAAATCACATCTTTACTGGCTGTGGACATAACCTCATTTTGGGTTTAACTTGCACATCTGATTGTCTTAGCTTCTTAGTTATAAAGTAGAAATCCAACACCTATCAGGTTGGCTGGGGTAAATTTGTTTAAAAATGTGAGCTGGCATAAATTGTTAAGTAATTTATATGGTCATGGAGAATTTAATCTCTAAGGTAATGTTAGAAACAACTCTGAGCTAAGAGAAAAACTGAAAATAAAAAAGCATATTGGGAGTTTCTGCTGCTTAAAGCCTGTGAAATATATGAGCAAGTACCATCAAGAAATTACAGAATTGATGTTTAATATAATAGCACTTTGACTATAGTTACCACCCATAAGATAAACTACAAAGTGGTGTATAAAATTGAATCATAAAGGAGAAAAAAAAAATCCAGCTTATTTCCTAATGAGGTCTTCCAAACAGAACCCTACGTAACATTTACTTAGTAGGTACCTAACATGCAAAAAGTATTTGTACATTCAGTCCCCACAATACTGTATAAATATTATATATGAGCACATGATACAGTATATGCCATAGAAAAATGCATTTCCTTCTATATGTTTCCTATTACTAGATCTTTCCACAGAATTTTAAGTTCCAGAATGAAAAGTCAAATAATATAAATGTTCTTAAATATCCCAAAAGATATAACTCTCCAAATAATACTCCAAAAGATGTAACTCTTGAGTTACAGCTTCAGAATGTGTTTCTTATAAATCCCATAAATTGAATGATTTTTTTTAGTGCTCTGATTCCTGTATTAAATGAGGGAAGAAGTCACCATAACAACTGTTCTACCACCAAGAAAAGCAGCATTTTCTTAAAGCGATACATCTATCAGACATGATAAATATATATTTGGGGTTTACTGTCAAAGATTGACAGCAATTACATCAGTGTTGCCACAATAAAAGTAAATGAAGAAGCAGGCCAACATCTTATGTCCCAGCAAACCCATGGCCACAGTTCTTCTTTCTTTTTATATTCCTCACCTTATGTGCACTTAACCAAGTATATTCAGCAGTATTTCTACCATAGCACTGCATAGTTCTAATGTTTCTATTTTTTCTTAGTGCAACACCTACAAAAAATATTACATGGCCTTGACAAAATTTAGCAGAGAGCAAGAACAGTTTCTTTTGTTTTAGATGGACCCGGATTTCTTGGGCTATTTGGCTGCGTGGAACAACTGTCCTACTGACCCAGACATTTTAGGCAGGTGAGTAGTCTTAGAGGATGTCAAGGTCTGGAGTTAATGTTTAATATCACTACTGAGCTTGCTGTGTTAAGGTCTGCACAGACACCTCATTATCAACACCAGTTCCTTCTTCCCATCATAAGGAAAACAACATTTGTTATAAATAAGAAAGCAATCATATCACAGTTGGAGTATTCCCTAGTTTATTCCTATGTTTAAGTGTAGCTGGATAGAATAATTACAACACAGCAGTGTTGGTAAACAAAATTGATTTACATATAATATCTCACTTCATACATCTAGAGAGCTGTCTTAATCCCTTGTGGCATTTTCAGTCACAAGATTATGCATGTAATAACAATAGACCTTTTTATCCCTCTAGTCTTCCATTTAGCCTCCCGAGGCAGATAATATCTCGTAGCTTGTCGGTGTGACAAGGAAAATGCTCTAATCAAACACTCCTGTGGGCCATTATAGCACATAATAACAGGGGCTTTTGATGGCTTTATCAGACGTGCATCAGAAGGTTCCCTTTCAAAAGAGGAACAAATTATTTTGGTTTAACGCAAAGCTTTGGGATATACATACCTTAAGAAGGCTAGAAACCAGGAAACAAAATGGAGGGACAAAACTATTATGTCTCCAGTGACACATAATAATGTGGTTTATAATATATGTTGTTTAAATTGAAATGCTCTCATCACCGATTACCAGGGTTTTCAGCATGATTTCCAGGGCCTGAGCTGAGAGCTGGTAGTGTACAAACATCTGCAAATTGTATTATATCCCTCAAAGTTTAAAAGCTGCCCAGAGCTGCACCACTTCAGGTGGTGATTTTGTCAGTACTTGCAAGAAAAAAACAAAGACCGGGTGGAGGAAGCCAGTGTGCCAGCTGCCTCCAAGGAAAGCCTGAGAGACCACACAGAGCAGTGTGGGCTGCTTTCGAGCCATCCTGCAGAACAAATAGCTCTGTGGAGTGTTAGATTGTCCCGCTGAGCTGTCTCTAGCTGGAGATGTGGTCTGCTGAGTTCCTGTGGTCACCGAAAATCTGACATGGACATGAGTGTGTGCAAATGTATGCTCATCATTCATATGTTTACATTTTTACATGCTATAATTTTGCTTACAGATGAAAGAAAGAAGAGGCGGAGTATGCTGTGCACACCGCAGGTATGTGGAAGAGCACAAATAATTTTGCAAAGCAGTGAAATTACATCAGGTTGA